>NW_026591597.1:3298698-3358614 GCF_907164565.1 Psammomys obesus | reverse complement strand
AAAGAAAGAAAGAAAGAAAGAAAGAAAGAAAGAAAGAAAGAAAGAAAAAGAAAGGAAAGGAAAGCCTGGAATGTTGAGAGGACGGGTATTCAAGATAACAGGTAATCAGAATAATGTGAGTGTGGTTCTGGTTTCTGGAAACATTTATCTTAAGAAAATAGAAAAAGATAAAAGTTCACTTTACAAATACCTTTTTCACCTCAATAACATCTCACTGAATGACCCCTTTGTTAACGGATTCATCTCCATTAACAAGGTTCTCTTTTCCATCTCTCTTCTTTCTTGGCAAGTGTAGGGGTAGGATCATTTCTGTTGGGCTTCCTAATTAGACTAAACCTATTAGACTCTGTGTTTTATTTACCATTGTACCCCACATACAGTGTAAATCACGGCACGGAAGTACTTGTTTAATGAATATATTCTCTCAATCAGCTGCTTTTGCCATTAGTTTTCCTACTTCAACCTGACGTTCTTCAGAAAATCCCCTAGAAAACATTCTCGCAAGTTGTCCTGTTTCATCTGAACACTCACCTCCTGCATCTTAATATCCTGCTTAGTTAACTCTCCTTTCTACTAAAGTATGCTCTCTCTAAGCATATGGGCTACCGGTTTCCACTCCTGAACTATCAGGCTGAGTATAGTGTCTAGCGCTAGCAAAGCTTTAGAAATTATTAACATAAAAGTATAGAATATAATATAATGATAGTTCAATTTAATCATTATAAAAAGCATAGTGACTGCTCCTAAAAAGAAAGTCTCACTTTCTGAGAGATGAATCTGTGAGTGTGTGAGTGTGTGTGTGTGTGTGTGTGTGTGTGTGTGTGTGTGTCTGTCTGTCTGTCTGTCTGACTGTGTGTCTGACATTGACTGGAATATGTCCTTGACATTGTCCATGGCAAAAGCCCATGTGTTTGAACAAGCAAAAGTAATATAGGACCTTCTCAGCATATCTATAAGGCTGCGTGGAATTGTTGAAATGAAATTGATTTATTTCTTGGGTATCATCTACCTCTGTACAGAATGCCTCCAAGGGCTTTGCTATAGTGTCTTCATTTGCTTTTGAAATATGAATAGGCTTGGCATTGCTTGGCAAGAGTTATCCTTTTTGCATTCTCCCTGAGGTAATAAAAATGGGAAAAAAATCTTTTTAGGGAAAAACATGGATTTGAAATGATCTTTTCAAAATGAACTGAATTAAAATGTGAACATGCTAAGAATACTGTGCTCTATGCACTGACAGGCAGAGGGAAGAAGAAAAGCAAAGGTGCCGGCGTTATATTTGTGTTATGCAATCTCCTCACATACAAAGAGGTACCATGTAGATGCTTGATTTAAGTGGGTTAATTCCAACTTCTCCCTGAGGATTCTTGAATTAATACTTCAGAATTCTGGCCATCTTTTTTTTTTTTTTTCTTTCTTGATTTAGTGAGATAAAAGCTGAGGAATTATAAAAGAAAGAGCAGAGAGCCAAGAGAAAGAATGAAAAATGTCACAGGAGATAAGGACAAAGGAAGGATGACATGGGCACCTATAGGCAGAGAGATGGGGGTGAGTGCCTGACTCAGGAAGGCTGTCTGGGACCTGCGTGTACTTGGCCTTCTTCAGATGGGGCCAAAACAGGCATCTGAGTGAGCTGCTCTGTAGACTCTACATAGTTTGAGCAAGTCCCCTTTTCTGAAAATTGAAGAATTTTAGGGTGAATATCTGTTGTACTACTTTAGGGTAAGTGAAAAATAGAGGTTAGAGGTTAGACCTATAAGGGAGTGAAGGGGAAAATGAAAGACAAAGCTGAAAGCTGAGGTTCCTACCTACCAGTAAGAGGCTAGTGGAGGGTTCGTTCCTATTGTTCTAGGCAAGAAAACGCAAAATTATTTTAAGAATGTTTTCATTTTAATTTCAGGTGTGGGGACATGGAGCTGCTTCCCAGCAGCTGACTATGATTTGCCTCATGCTCCAGCAGTGGTGTGGTTTTGCCAGGTGCAGATAGTTTCTACAATTGTGTGATGTTTGGAATTCTAAAACCTTTTCAGAGGGTTTGCAGTTTTCTCTACTTTAATACTAACTAAAACAATAGTTAATGTATAAAGTGATTCTAATTTTTAATCTCTCCAAATGCTTGTAGTAGTCTCTCTCTATGTATGTGTGTTGTGTGTGTGACTGTGTCTATATTATAAATGTGAAAAGATACATGACAAACATTTAAGGAATTTGATTATTGTCATACCTGTGGATTTCCTTGGGTATATATATGCAGATTATAAGGGGGATTTCCATTTTCCTATATCTCACAGCTCTAAAGTAGGTATTATAGCATAGAAGATCGTGTTTTGAAAATATAAGCCAATGGTTGCAATGTATCTATAGCCTCATTCCTTGTGTGGAAGTTGATGATTCACTGACCCTGTTGAACTTCCTGTTGGAGCTTTTGTCAAAGTGCTTTAAAAAAATTTTTTTAAGTTTTCTTTTGGTCCTCTCCTTTTTCTTAGAAAATTTGTAAGCATTATTTGGGGCAGGGAACTGTACTCTCTTTAGAGGGTTAATGGAAACTTTTGTAGCATAAAATCATACAAATGTGGCTGAAACAAATGGAGCATTTAAATCAATACCAACAAATCATTAAGGCAATAGTGATTAACCTTTCATCTCTGTAAAGAATTCTGTAGATAGAAAGGTGAGGCAGCATCTAGGATTCAAGTGCTCTAAGTTGGTGGAAACCTGCTGGTCCAGATGCTGTTTAAATCACTAGTTAGAAATACAAAATGGAGCATAATTCAATTTGAAAACTGATGTTTTTCAGACGCAAAACTTCCCATAGTGACTTAAGATAACAGTTCAGGCTTTTCCATTTACACAGCAGTTCTCATCTGTAGATTTGAGTATATTTTTATAAACACTATTTATTTAGACTCTGCATGACTAGGATAAGAAATAGCTTTTGAGAAATGAGACATGTATCATATGGAATGATAAAAATACTGTCCTAAGCAAGGTACAGCAAAGACATTACCCTTTCTTCAAGTTAGATAATCGTCAAACCATTTTACATAATCCTTGGTGTTTTAGACTAATTTATCTGTCACCTTTACACAGATCTCCAAAGAGTTCAAGGTTGATTTGAAATGAGCCAAAATAAATGAGCAATAGATCTGGTATATACCTTACTTTTAACAGGAAAACAAAACAGAGACTTCCTACTAAGGTTAATGTACAAAATATAATATTTATTTATTATTCATTTACTGACAATTGCTATTAAGTGTTTACTATGTATATAAGTATTTAAAGAATACTGGGAGGACACAATGACAAGCTTACTTCTCCCAAACTCAAGGAATGTAAGATATAATAAATGATAAAGAGAAAATACTATAATAAAGCTCATCACAATAAAATATGACCTTATGAAAAGAATATGAATTAACTCTTAAAGACCTAAAAACTTTCAAGGCATTTAATTCAATACCATAGATATGACCAAGGGAGAAAGGAGGTTATGAGGACATTCTTAGAGAAATATAAAAAACAAAGGTGTCAGAAAGCCGTGCAGCCATTCATCTACACTGGCAGGAATTCAGAGTTCACTGGAGTAAAAGGAACATGGTGTGGTTGCAGAATGGCAGACATGCCGTACAGTGCCACATTAACCTTCTAGGGGTGGGTTCCTGTCCAGTTCCTTATTTGTCCTTAGCTTTCTGTCTATTTCATTGCATACAGTCTTTGTTGTTTTGACATGGTCTCATCATAGGCTCCATAGTCATTTAGAACTCACGACCTAGAGCAAGCTGGACTTAAATTTTCCAGCCTTCTGTCTCAGTCTCCCAAGTGCTGGCACATTGGCTGGCTTGCAGTGTCAACTTGACACAGCTGTAGTCATCAGAGAGAAAGGAGCCTCAGTTGAGGGAAAGCCTCCACGAGATACAGCTGTATGGCATTTTCTCAATTACTGATCGATAGGCCCGGGCTTTTGTGGGTGGTGCCATCCCTAGGCTGGTGGCACTATATTTTATAATAAACCAGGCTGAACAAGCCAGGGGAAGCAGGCCAGTAAGCAGCACTCCTTTTTGGCCTCTGCATCAGTCCCCCTGCCTCCAAGTTCCAACCCTGCTTGAGATCCTGTCCTGATTTCCTCCATTGATGGACTATGACCTGGAAGGGTAGCTGAAAAAAACCCCTTTCATCCCAAACTTGCTTCTTGGTCATGATGTTTTTTGTCACAGTAATAGAAACTCTAACTAAGACAGCTGGGTTAAAAGTGTTTGCCCTCAGCCCTTCCTGGCCTCAGTTTTTAGGTTGATGTTAGATTATACAAGGTTATCTTACATGTCTTCCAGAGTCTTAACTTCTCAAGGAATATCAGCTGTCTTAGTATTTCCTGCTTGGATGTCTTCCTCTCAACTGTACAGCAGGTCTTAGTTCCAATACTTTCTATATTTGACCCACTGAGGTAACCAGTGTCATGGTTACTTATGAGAGAGCATGACATGAATATGTCAGTCTCTCCAATGATTCTGTCCCAGAAACCAGTGCCAATCCTCTAAAGCAGGCAAAGAGTGCACAGTTTTGAGATGTAAGCCAAAGTGGAGCAGGATGATAGCTTGCTCTAAGGAACCCATAGCTAGGTCAGTAGCCACCAAGGAACAGACCCTGCCCAGGAGAGAAGAACCTATTGTTAAATGCTTTTCTGATTAACAAAAGACCTTTGAAAACACTGGCTTGAATTAAAAACACATTAGGTCTATTTTTTTAAGATTCATATTTATAAGTGTGTGTGTGTATGTGTGTGTGTGTGTGTGTGTGTGTGTGTCTGTACTTGCCACATGTGAAGTATTTATCTGTCTGTACATGCCACATGTGGAGTATTTAAGTACCCGGGGAAGCCAGAAGGAGGTATCCGATCCCTTCAAGCTGGACTGAAAGCGATTATAAGCCTCCTAATTTAAGTGTTAGGAATCAAATCAAAGTCCATTGCAAGAGTACTGTGAGCTCTTGACTGCTGAGCCATCTCTCTAGCCCCAAGTTGGTTTTGGCTAAATAAAATTCCCAACATTTTAATTAGATAAAATTCTAAGACCTCAGTTAAACTAAATTTGTCTCAGTTGCCATTTTGAAACCAAACAGTCTAGTGTTTTAGTTTCTGTGAGGTCAGCAACTAAGAAGACCAAACATACATTTCATCCAAAGGGCAGAAATGGTAGAAATAGGAAGTAAGTGAGAAATAGAGAAAGTGAATTTTAGCTCTGAGGCAGTGCTTACCAGTGTTTTATGTTTTGGGTGTCATCTCAAGTATTTCAAGTGAAGAAAATTAGAAGACTCTGCCAGGAGAAGGAGAATACTGTGAGAAAGAATCTCTAGATACTGTTATGTCACACCAAATTGAACAATTGTTCACTTACCAAACTATGAGCACAAGAGCTAAGAATATTGGATAACACCACCCTAAATTTTAGACAGTATATCACAGGATGTTTCCTGGGGATACACAGAACTGTAAGCACAACATTCAAGAATAGTCTCCTCTGTAGTCCATAGACAGCTCAGTCTCCACATGGGTTCCCTAGCAAGGGGAGAAGAGACAGTCTCTGATATGAACTCAATTGCCTGTTCCTTGATCCCTTCTCCCTGGTGGGGCAACCTAGCCAGCCCACGGAGGAAGAGGATCCAGACTGTCCTGATGGGACCTGATAGGTTAAGATCAGACAGTAGAGGAGAAGGTTTCCCCCTATCAGTGGACCAGGGAAGAGGGATAGGGAAGGAAGAGGAAGAGAGGGTGTGACCAGAAGGAGATGAGAGATGGAGCTACAACTGGGACATAAAGCGAATAAATTGTAAATAATAATAACAAAAAACAGTGAACAAATTTTAAAAGGAAACCCAAATAAACTCATTTGTTTATTAAAGTAAAAAAAAATAGTCTCATCAGAAACTTCATTATTTATAAAGCTAAAGAAAACTTCTCTAAACAAAAGCTATACAAAGCTATACAAACAATGTCCACCAGACCCAGTCAGTCTATAAGAAGTGCTAACGGGAGTTCTTCATACATAAAGAAGACATAGGATGGTTTAGAACTCACTACAATAGTAACTCTATAGTAGTAACTCTATAGTAACTCTACACAATAAATTTTAAACTGTCCCAATATTTTAAATATTGGATGTAAACCACACATATCAACTGCATTAATATATTATCTTTCATGTATGAAAAACTTACTTCCCTTGTAAGGTCATCAAATAAAGCTGAGAGGCTAGAAAGATGGTCCCTGAAAGTGGAATATTAAAAGAAGAAGACAATAACACATGTACATCAAATAAAGCAGATTTTGTATTAAAATCAAAAAAAAATTAAAAAGTAAAAATCATTACAGAAAGATAGGGAGTGAGCAAAGTAAGGGTAAATAAATATACTAAATGTGTTTGCACCCTACAGAGGAACACTCAAATATGCAAAGCAAATGTTAACAGACTTGAAGGGAGAAATAACTTCCAGTAATAATGGTTTTGAACTTCAACCCAACTTTCAGCAAGAGACCGATTATTTGGACATTCAGACAGAAATCACAAGTTGAATTAAGTTGTACCCTTGACCGGTCAACCTAGCAGGCATTACAGAACTTCTGTCCAACAGTCACCAAATGACTATTTTTCTCATCAGCACGTGGAATACTCTCAAAGGTGCATCATGTGATAAAGCACAAGCCCCACAACCTTTTTTTTAAAAAAGTGAAATAGTTTAAAGTGTCCTTTCTGACTAACATGCAAAGTACCAAGAAATGAATAGTGACAAAAAAGGGAGGGGAGAGCCAAGTAGATGAAAGAACCTATTTTCAATAACAATTGAAAAGGGAAAGTACATCAATGTATGCATAGTAAATGACTTGCATTAGACAATTATTGGATCAAAGAGAAAATCAAGAAGAAATTTGATTAACATTAGAACAAATGAATACAGAAACACACATACCCGAATCCATGGGAGAGCCATCAAAAGCACCAGCAGAGGGGTATTAACTGCAAATGATGCTTATCTACAGTGGCAACCCCACACAAAGTTCTCATTCTATTATTGTCCCTCGAGGAAATACAAAGATAAAAACAAACCGAACTCCATATTAGGAGAAAGAAATAATAAAGATCACAGTAGAAATAAATGAAACAGGAATCAAAAGTCAACACTGGAGTTTAGCAAAATGAGAGACCGGTTTTTTGACAAGATTCACAACATAAATAAAAATTCTTAGCTAGGGTAAATAACAAAGAGTTACAACTCAAACAAATAAAATCAGAAGGATCATTTAGGACTGGGTTGTCTTCATCAAACTCCTCCCCTCAGTAGAGGAGATGGAAAGATTACAAGTGCCAGAGGTCATGAATGACAGGAAGGAAACAGTGTCTTTCAGACAAAATAGGCCTGGAGTGATGGGCCTCTGAACCTACCCACCGAGACTGGGGCTTTGTGCACACTGCCTTCATACACACATGATGTTGAGAGGGGGATGTGTGGGAAAGCATCTGGGGGAATGAACAGATCGGGAATTAAGGGAGACATATGAAATTCTCAAAAAATAAATAAAGTGTTATAATTTAAACAATTACTTAAAAAAAGAAAGAAGAAAATCTGGAAACAAAACGAACTTCTTTTAAGTAACATCTTCACAATTCGTATCATAAGCAGATAATAGAAAATTCTGACAAATTATTCTTCCTCCTTAATGTGGTACTTTTTGCTGCTCTTCTCTGTTCCATTTTATTTAAATCTTTGTAATTTCAATGTCCTGTGTTATTTACCACCTTCAGATTCCCTGAATTTTTAAATCCAGCTAGAGTTGGGGTAGATGAGTCCTTCATTCTAATCATACACTTTGAACTGAGAATTTCTGGTTGAACATGTGCACAGAATAGGAATTAATAAAAGTCTTTCTTATCACGGAGTAAATGTCATTGTTGGTTACACTAGTTACCAATGGTATTTTATCAACAAGCAAGTAAATGTTTCCAAACCTGGTAGGAACAAGTGTTTTAAACTTTATGCAAGAAGAAAACATGGCCGAGACAAAGTATTCCTGGGCTCACACAGTGTGCCAGAGACTGGCTACTTTGTTATTCAATCTATTTTGTATTTTGTTTGTTTGGAAACACACTCAAAGTAAATTTTCCATCTTTCCCTTTAAGCTGACTATTGCTAAGTTTTAGTTAAAGACTCAGAAAAGACTGAAAAGTTCTGTCTTCTGAGGTGATTCATAATAAAAACCTTGTAACTGCTCTGTTTCTACCTCCTGCTTTGAAAGGCATCTGTAATGGGTTTTATTTTAAATAGAACCACAAAGTTTGGGCTCATGTGTTCATTTAGGCTTGGTCTTTAGACTGCTTGTGCTAGACAGTAGAGAACTTTTAAAGGTGGGGCTTATGGAAGACCCTCTCAGTTACTGAAGGTGTATAAGGGACTGTGAGACCCTTGACTCCTTCCTCACTCTAGCTTTCCAGCCATGAGGGGAACGGTTGAAGAGTGTCATGTGCCTACACTTGATGTGCAACTACAGCCAAAAGCAATAGAGCCAAACATCTGTGGACTGGAATCTCCAAAACTGTGAGCCAAAAGAACCCTTTTCTCTTCACAAGGTGATTTTGTCAGATATTTATTGCAGTGACAGAACACGGAATGACTTGCTTTTGTTCAAAGTGGCTAGATCACAACAGAGTGGGTTGAGCCTGCATTCTGGAAGCACTAACCTGAAGGAGGCAATGAGCAGTCAAAGGTATTTGTCTCATACCTTAGAGAAATTGTGTGCTTTTTGTTTAAATTATTGAGGTTTATTACAATACCCAGTGCTAGCCAAACAGGTATAAATGGGCAGAACTGAAGGAGATAGAATTTAACAACAGGCAAACCCTGACTCAGATGTCAGCTCACAGTGTGCCTGGTCTGCTGCTCCAGGCTTCCCACGGTGAACACAATATCCCTGAAGCATTATAAAATTGTTCCCCAATCTGAAGTGCAAGGCTGAGGCCATTCAGAAGGTGTTTGTCTTCTGTAGAAAATTGGAGCCATAGAAATTATGACCTCCCTAACTGATAGCAAAAAGGGTAATGGCAGTAGCTCTTTGCCTCAAAGGCATAATCATTAGGGCTTTACTGACTAAACACAGGCAGTCATTTGTCATCTAGCAGTATGGGATTTGGAAACTCAACTGAGCAGTGGTATTTTGCAAACTAAAGGGGAAATGAGTTCCACTTTCTGAGTACCGTTGTGAAATGAGGGCAATGCACATATCCTCCTAATGTGATTGTTCAAATCTGTTGTTCTTCACTTAAGAATGAAAAGTCTTTTCTAGAAATCCATCTGGTTCACGCCAAGAAAATGAGCCATACTTAAAGACTTCATGATGCTCTCTGATGTCACAGTTGGCATTCCCGAGCCATTCAGTCCTTCACCTCAATTAAAACAGCTATTACAGGTATTCCAGAAAAGAGGTTGTGTTGAAAAGATCACCGAAAGAACCACTCTTCCTTTCACTAGGACTGGGAAGATGTCACTCTGAAATAATGTGCTGTTTTAAGCTACATCAGGGAGTTATTATTGAGGCATGACCTGCGTATTTATGGGGTATACCATGGCAATTCAATGCATATATACTTATGTATAAGTCTAGGTAATGAGTGATTCTGTTGCCTCAAACATTGATAATTTTTGTGTTGGGAATTTCCTAGTTATATATGCATTTTGAAATGAGTCATAAAGCTTCAACCAATATTTATCCTGCTGTATAACGAAAAATGGAAAGAAATCTTCAATTCTGTGTTTTAATTTTTTTCTTAAGCTCTATCTACTCCTTTCTCTAATACCTTCACTCTATTGACCAATATTTTATTATTCTCTAAGACTAACTCACTAGCTTTCAAAATTAAATACAATATTGTATTTCTATTTCTGTGTTTATTATTTCACTTGACATAATTACCTCTAGTTTCATCTGTGATGCAGTAAATGGCAGTGTTTTGGTCTTTTATGACTCAATAATATGCTAATATATTATATATATTTCAAGTGATGTATTATATATATATATATATATATATATATATATATATATATATCACTTTTTTCATCCATTGATTCGGTAATTAACATTCGGATTGATTTCCTGTGTTGGTTATATTGAATAATGCAGAATCTTTATTACAGAATATTCTGCCGCCATATAACAGATGATAATAATGATGATTATTATTATTGTACAGTGAGAAGGAAGGATATCTTGTGAGCATCAGTTCTGAAGAGGCTGGTTTTTTTCCTGCTATATGGTCTTGGCACCTTTGTCAAAAGCCATTCATTGCCGGCCTCTCTATTTGATTCCCTTTGCCCATATGTCTGTTTTTATGCCGTTACTGTATTGGTTTACTGACCATAGATTTCCAAGAGATATGTTTCAGTGCTAGAGACTGTCATGCTTCCACATAGATCCAGCCCAGAAATTTCTTGATTGCTCAATGGGACTTTGATTACTTGGAGTACACATTTTCTAGTGTTTATTTAAACTTCTTGGAAAGTAGAACAACTATTCTACCTGAGAAAAGGTAACCCCAGCTCTTTATAAAATGGATTATAAAACAAAAATGCTACCATCTCAAAATTCCATTTAGGCAAGAAATACAAAGATCAAAATTTAGATTTCCTGAAAATTTGTTTTGTTTGTTTTTTTCAATTGAAACCAGTAGTAAGACGGCAATATTTGTGATAAATCAATGTCAAAAGGACAGCAAAATATTCAAACCAAAGAGGCTGTAATCTCTCATAAACAATGTTCTTCCCCCTTTTGACTTATCTTTGGGCAACATTGAGAAGCAAAATTTATCTCTGTGAATATATTCATAACATAGAAATAATAAAAGTTGAAAAGATCCTTTGGTCATGGCTATGTTGCATGAGCAGCTTTTTCCTCCACCTCAATAAACTATTTAATGGCAAGAAGCCTTGAAATAGAAACTTTAAAACAGCTTCACATTGGTGATTATAATTCATTTGCAGACTTAGTCATTGGTAACTATCACATTGAAAACTCATTTCCATGTTGTATGTGTAGTCCTGGGTATTAATATGCAAAGCACTTTGTTTGAATTGAATTTCCTTATGCTTATTAATCATATACAACATTAGGAACAGAACCTCAAAATACCATTGCTTCCCAGAGAGCAGCTTTGTTGCGGTTTGACAGAATACATGAACTATTATAATATAGCACGGGAAATTATTCTTGCATGCTTACCTATTATCCACAACATTTGAAAGTGTACCTGACTGACTAACACATTTTGCTATAGCTGTTTGCTTACCCACCCAATTATTTTCTCATAGGTAGGAAGGACAGTAAGATGATGAATAAAAGTTCAGGTGGTTTTATTTTAGGTCCAAATTGTGTGACCTAAATCTTTAGAGCTTAATGGAAGCTGTCCTTGAGTCTCTCAAAATCAAATATCAAAACAATATTATTAACTGCATGTTTTCAAAAAAAGACTGTACAGTTTACTCAAATGTGATAAAGATCTTTGTCATGAAAATGTTAAGAACTGCTGATCCTAAATTGTTTTGTAGATTACTGACTGAATTTTCAGTTCAGCTGAACAATTTCAATAGTCAGTTTCCATCTTCCAAATGCTTCAACTCCAGACCAAAGGAAGTTTAGAGTTGAAGGGACCCTATGTTGATTGATAATAAACTTCCAGGAATATACTGCTTCAGCTATGGATATTACAGGCTTTTACACAATATCACTAGAACTAATTATTTCCTCTCTTTCTCCATCAATGGGCAATAACCTTCAGCTTCAGGAATAGCCTTGGCAGCTGGTGACAAGAAATCTATTGTAATCCTAACTTTATAACTGCCTGGCTGGGCAAAGTCAGTGCAATTTCACATCTCCTACCCAGTAATTTCAATAATTGAGTGGAACAACCTGAGTCATATCTCCAGTCCTTACGCCAGTCACTCGTCCAATAGATGTCAACAAGGTACAGTTTTACATGTTTGGCAATGCCTCAACTTGTGTGCACTACTGGCATCTAGTGGGACAAAGGACTGGAGAAAGTTCACCATTCTACAAGGCATTTGTCAGTCCAATACAACAAAGAATTCAGTAGTACAAAGTGTGGGAAACCCTGTTGATAGCCTAGATAACGAATAACTGGTCAGTCCTGCAACTTGTGTATTTATTTGTGTCATGGGAGAATATATTCAAGCATAAAGAGTAAAAAATGAGAAGACTCCTAAAGAAAAATAAAAACATGTAGGCAGAGGAAAGAAGAATTTGTTTCTAACAAGCAAAATCATATATCTTGTCTTTGAAAGACATCTTAAACAGAAATGTGTTCTCTGACATGGAAGGCTGATGAGCTAAGCATTACAGTAAATACATTCCTTAATTGTTAACTAATCACCACAAGACAATGGTGTACCTATTAGTACATATAAAGATGTAGTGTTTAAGGCACGTTCAGCTAGGAGACAGTAAAATCTATCAAGCTGGATTTCTGATTCTACAGCCTGAACTGTCTCCATGCCTTCTTACAATACTTACTTTGGGAATTGGGGAAATAATTTTCTATTATTTAAGAAATAGTCTGGTCAAGTAGATTTATTTATTGCTTGCCTCACAATGACTTACCTGTGTTCTACTATTCTGTGTATGAATGCATGCACTGGTTTTCACTTGTTCATTTAGGTTATTGAATAATTCCCTTTTCATTTTGCTTAGATAAGCTGACTTTATTTTGGAGGGGAAAAAAACCTGAAAGACTTTCAGCACATACAGTCTGACTGCCTATTTTTCATCACCAAATGTCAAGTTTAAAACTGCTTGCTACAGGGCGACTTGGATTTATTCTCTCCCTTAACTACTCCTAAATGGTAAAGATGGTAGTCACAAATGTCTCTCAAAGGGAACATAGAGCCCTGAATATATACGTTTGCATTGTTTTGGGAGTTGTACACGAGCAATTAATGGCTTTATTAGCAAAGTGTTAAAGACTGACTTTAGTGTGTCTCAGCTACTATGGTTTGTGTGTAACTTACACTAGGTTATAGACTGGTTATTCTGTAGACTCCATTATAGAAATTATCAATTGTATCCAAAATTGGATATTAAAACCACCTCTACCTGTCAATTACCCAATCACATAACCAGCAATATTTTTATGTCCTACCTACTTCAATGTAATTCTTTGAGGTTTTTCTGAATTATTTTATTGTAAGTATCAGATGTAACATTACTTAACTGAAAGATATTGAGATGTACATCTTAAAATGACTTTTTTTTGTATAATCTCAATGCTGTTTCACACAGAGCAAGGTCAACACAAATTGCTTAATGTTGTTTAATTTCGCTTCCAGATTCAAATTCTCTAATTACGTAGTGATATATTTTCCTCCCTACTTAGTTTGTTCAAATTAGTATTTAAGTGATGTGTACTAATAGAATGGACAGATTAAAAATGCCAGCCTCTTTCAGAATAAAATCATTCTCCTTGTCTTCTGTTTTGTTTTGTTTTTTTTTTTTAATGCCACTTATTGCTTAAAAAGAAATCAAGATAATGTGTGTTCCTGCACATTCTGAATTTGCCAGGTTGTTTCCTCATTGTTTTTGAATTTATATTTCACAACTGTGTCCTCCCTTACTCGATTGCAGTGCTCAACTTCTTAATAAGGAAAGAATTCCAATATCTCGGAATTCTCTATAGAGTTATATTTTTTCTATTACAAAATATAAAGTCTATAAGTCTCTGTTTTAACAATACAAACTGATCAACAATTATTGGTAGAGGGAGCCAGAGATTTTCATTATGAGCACATCATTAATCTTTCACTTAATAGGTGTTATTATTTGAGGACCTTTTACTCAAGCCAACTGTTTTTTTGTTGTTGTTGTTGTTGTTTTTTTCTAATTGTAAAATGGTGGCTATCCTAATTATGCCATTAGTTTTGCAGTTGTTAGCTGGGATTCCTCATAAAACACCTGCCCTTATTCATCTGTGTTACTTAATCCCTTTGAGGTCAAGCACATATGGCAGAAACAAGATCCTTATTTATTGCTTCTTAGTGGCCATCATTTTAAGTAATAGAATCCTGGCCATACTCAGTACTTACAAAGATTGTGAGCTTTGTCCTTACAAGTTATTTCTGTGGCGAGGAAGTGTGCTTCTTCATGAAAATGTAGGCTTCTATGTATATACTCTTTGTGTGTGTGTTTATGTATGTATTATATGTGTGTATATACAACTGTGGATGCAGCGGTGTGTGTATGTATTTGAATGCCAGAGGTCAACCTTAGGTATATACCTCTTATTCCTCTATCATTAACCTTTATTGTTATTTTAATTTTTTAAAGTCTTCTAAAGTAAACTTGGGCATAGTTAAGTTTTTGCTAGACTGACTGATCAGGGAGTTCTGGGAACCTGTCTGCCTCAGCCACTCCTCACTTTCATTGCTAGTTACAGGCGTGTGCTGTCATGCCTGGCTTTTTACATGTGTGAAATGAGGATTCTAACACAGGTTAACTCTGAACTATCTCCCTAGTCTCTATGCTAATGAGCACATTCAATGTCCTCTTTTTCTACATAAAATAGAATAACTAATGCTTGTGACTTTGAATATGCACAATTATTGCTAGTATAATAACCAGTGAATTCACTTATATATCCCTAGTTTCAAGAGTAATATTAGCAAATTTTTGTCCTGTGTTCCCTGTTCTGTCTATCCAATCCACATTATTTAGAAACAACTTAGAGGTAATACTTGTCTATAATGTTTTCTATATTTGGTTAATAAAAAAAAAGTCCATGGAAGCAGCAGAGTAGACTGGGAGGTGAAGAGCACTTGCTATGCACACATAAGTATCTGAGATCAGATCTCAGCAACTATATTAAAAACATGCTCACCTCTAACCAATTTAAAGAGGATTGTGGAAACAGGAGTTTATCTAGAGATTTCTGGGTGCCAGTCTAGTTTAAACAGGCTCAGCTTGAAACCCTATTTCAAAAAAAAAAGGTAAAAGAATTATTAGAGCAAGATGCTATCCTTTGGTCTCCCTGCCTGCAAATGTGTTAGTCTCTCCCCTCCACATACATGTGCATACACTCCATGCATACACACACACACACACACACACACACACACACACACACACACAGACACAGCATGCAAAAAATTATTCGAGAAAAATAAAACAATTGTGTTTGGAAGGATGGCTCAGCAGTTACTAGCACTTTGTGTTCTTACAGAGGTCTTGAGTTTGATTTAGCACTCCCATGGTAGCTTACAACTCTCTGTAACTCCAATTTCTAGGGAATCAACATCTTCTTTAGGCTGCTGTGAACACCAGGCATGCACACAGTATACAGATACACGTTCAGGAAAAGGAACCACACACAAAACATATTTTTAAAAAACCAAAGTTTAAAATAAAACAATGTATACTACTATTATTGAAAACAAAATTAATTTCTGAAAATTGTCAAGTAACAGGTTATCATTCATATATACCTAATTCTCTAATGAATATATGTCTGTGTGCTTATTGGTATTAGTTTGAGTTGGATTATAAATAGGACAATAAGTTACAGTTGGTTGACACGTCTCCTTATTATTGTTAATTTTTACATTTCTCCTTTGGCTGTGTCTTCTTTCCTTTTTATTTTCCATTATTAAAGTTAGCATTTAAGCTTTTCAGATTTCTCCCACATTTAGGAGTTTCTGGCTTGGTAACTTTTAAAGAGTTAGCAAAAAAAGTGAAATTACCATGTATATATCTAATAATCACTATATCTATCTATCTATCTATCTATCTATCTATCTATCCATCTATCTATCTATCTATCTCATAGGTATCATATAACATATAGTAAATACAGTATACATATATAATATAAATAACATATATATTAGATGATAGATATAGATAGATAGATAGATACATACATACATACAGATTTTATTTCTGACATATCCCATCTTTAGCCCTCACAAAACAGAAGTGTTCATTAATTAATTATTTCAAATGTCATAAAATATACAAAGTATTACATTTAAAGGGGAAGTAGGAAATTGAAGAGACTAAAAATGTTAACTTTCTAAATGTTAAAAGAATTTCTTTTTAAAGATAAAATTGGCCATTATATATATATGAAAGATTACATATATATAGCAAATGAAATCCTAATAGAGCTTCAGAACCAATACCAAACAATATTCCATGCCATTATAAAGAACAATATCCCCTTTCTGTTATAAATGTTTTAATACACTAACAACATAATATACCTTGATACTGAAAATAAGTTGGTAAACTACAACAAAGGAAACTCCAAAAGACAGAAACAAAAGGACACCTACGAACACTATGCAAATTAATAATAATAATGAAAAGAGATCAGGAGTCATCATCTTGCTCTCAAGCAAGAAAAAAAATGTAATCAGTCCTCAGAATATATGTAACATTTCTTATTACATGTATACCAAGTAGCACAGGCACAACTTTTCATTAAGAAATTATAGGCTTTGGAAGTAAGACCTAATAATTGTTTGGATTTCTTCAGTGTCAAAAACTCTGGGCCTAGGGGTATTTTCTGAGACTGATACTCCAGCCAAGGAAAATTCATGGAGATAACCTAGAACCCCTTCTCAAATGTAGCCCATGTCAGCTCGTTCTCCAAGTGGGTTCCCTAGTAAGGAAAACAGGGGCTGTCTCTGACATGAACTCAGTGGCTGGTTCTTTGATCACCTCCCCCTGAGGGAGTGGGGCAGCCTTACCAAGCCACAGAGGAAGACAGTGCAGCCACTCCTGATGAAACCTGATAGGCTAAGGTCAGATGGAAGGGAAGTAGGACCTCCCCTATCAGTGGACTGGTGGAGGGGTATGAGAGGAGAAGCGGAGGGAAGGTAGAATTAGGAGAGGATGAGAGAGGGAGCTACAGCTGGAATACAAACTGAATAAATTATAAAAATATAAATAAATAAATTATAGGCATTGTGAAGAGAAATAGATAAGATACAGTTATCATAGATTAATAACTAGTACAAGATGTCAGAGTTGAAAGCATTGAAGACCTTATCTTAGGTCAAAATGATATAACTGGTGCCTTAACAATAGACATTTTTTTTCATGGATCTGGAAGCTGTGAGCTTCTGTCTTTGATAAGGGCCCTGCTTCCTGATACACAGAAAGACATGTCTTTTTCCTATGTCTTCAAAAACTGGAGAGAGTGTGTTGATGTATCCTTCTAAGGATAGCAATCCCATGGTGAGGGCTTTCTCACCATCAATCCTTGCAAAAATAAATCCATCTAAAAGGCCTGCCTCTTAATGTCATTTGTGAGTGATTACAGCTTCAACAGAAAAATTTGAGAAAAGGTATTTAATTCACAAGACATAGAAAGCATGTTGGTAAGTGAATACAGCATAATAAAGTAAAAACCTTGGCTACAGAGTTTACATCTTTTCATCTATGAATAGAACATTGGTGAAAACTAGGTAAAATTTAGCTTAATACTTTCCTCCCAGAATATAATGCATATAGTATTTCTATGATTTTTGTTCTGGCTAGTCTTTTTTATTTTGTTTTGTCTTCTTTTAAAAAAATTTATTTGTTTTACATCCTTGTTGTAGCCCCATCCCTCCTCCTCTCCCAGTCCCATCCCCGCTCCCAATCACCTCCCCTTTTTCTCAGAGAAGGGGAGCTCCCTTTAATATACACCCCAGCTCATCAAGTTGCATCAAGACTGCACATGTCCTCTTCCCCTATGGCCTGGCAAGGTAGTCCCACCAGGAGGAAGTGATCAAAGAGCTGGCAAGTGAGTCTCTGTCAGATGCACTCCCCACTTCCCTTCCTAGAGGACCCACATGAAGCCTGAGCTGGCCCATCTGCTACATCCTGGTAGGGGAACTAGGTCCATATCATGCATGGTCCTTGGTTGAAGCCTCCATCTCAACAAGCCCCTCTGGGCCCTGGTTAGTTGGCCCTGTTGGTCTTCTTGTGGAGTTCCTGTCATCTTTCTCTTTCCTCACAGTTTTCCATAAGACTTCCTATGCATCATCCAATGTTTGGCTATAAGTCTTGGCATCTGTTTGAGGTGCTGCCGGGTGGAGCCTCTTTGAAGATAACTGTGTCAGATTTCTGTCTTCAACCTTAGCAGAGTATCATTTATAGTGTCAGGAGTTGGCACTTTCTGATAAGGTGGGTCTTTGGTTGGGCAAGGCGTTGACTGGACATTCCCTCAATCTCTGCTCTATCTGCTCAATCTTTATCTCTGCACATCTTGTAGACAGGGTAAATTTTGTGTCAATTTTTTTTTTGTGGGCGTGTGGGTGGATTGGTGTTCTCCTCCCTCTGCTAGGAGTTTTTTGTCTTTTTGATATGAACCAGGATCCCCTGAGAATAAAGAATTTCAACCGAGAAAGTGTTTACACCAAGGTTACTTATAAAACATTTTCTTGATTAATGAATGATGTGGGGAGGTCCAACCTACTGTGTATGATGTCACCCCTGGGAATAAAGACTCAATGAACTCATGATCCTAAAACATTCTCATTCAAAACTTGTTGGAGTGATAAGCTGAATCAAATAATACAATGATCCTTAACATTAAACTTTAGATAAGGTAAATGATTATGGTGGGTTTTTCTTTCATTTTACTTCCTTAAATTCATTTTATTTGTTGATGATTCCACATTATTTTAATATTAAATACAGTTATATTTAAATAGCATTTAGAAGCAGTCTATCAAAATCCACATAATAACAATTTCAGACCCCTAAGAGTCAACCTGACACCTCTCCCCACTGACTCTCCCATCTTGTTTCCTAAGCTGTCCCATTCAGTCCAATACATTTCAGTTTGTCTGACCAACTGGAATTTCCTTTTGTTCCACAGATGTCAAGTAGTCTTCTATGTGCAGGAGTTCAAATTTTTTTTTCCTTTCTGTCTCCATTTTAATGTCAGAGATGTGCTAACCCCGTGGGGACAGCATGTCAAACCTGCCTCCTCACCCTTCCCACCCTGCTTTACTCCCCTGTATTAACACACTTAGACTTGATTTAGCGTGTGCACCTACATTTTTTTATTTGTGTCTGTTCATAGTATATCTTGACACCTAAAATCACTGACACACAAGCTTCAAAAACATATCATTATAGGTTGGTCATTGTCAAATATCTCATTATTAAACCAGTGCTTGACAAACAGCGCTGAGTGAGGATTTAGTGAATAAAATGTATCTATTTCGTCTCATGTAAGAGCCCTATTGAATTCATGGATGGGGTTTCACTATTGCCTTTTTAAAAAAGTGACTCAGTTTTCTCAATCCAGAAGGCTTCAACCTTGTTGGTCATTCTTAGCTTTTCACTGTTGCATATTGAGCACTCTTTCCATCCCTTAGCACATTATATTTAAATACAGTGTTTCTTTCTTATGACACAAGCAGGGATTTGTGATCTCTCCCATAAATCACTTCAGGTAGCCAGAAAAAAATATACCTTTTATATTTAAGGGCAATTATTTTTAAAGAACCAAATGCAGGAATAAGTAATATGGCACTTATTTTAAAAATACAAAAAAGAAAATATTATTGAGCTGATAATACTTTAGATAGTATAAAATCAGTTATTCTTCTTTGCCTACTGTTATCATTAGAAGGAACATGTTAGAAAGAACTGTAATATAATCAATGCCCCCTTCTTCTTTTATAAAGATGATACTTCTCACAACTAATCTTTCCAAGGACTAAAAGAAAATTAAATAAATAAAATTTAAAAAACCCTATATGTTGAATCAGAGCTGATACTGTTACCCTTGCACAGGACACATTTATAAGCCTTTATATAATTTCCAAATGTACACATCAAGACAGCATTGCAAAGATCAAATAATTCCAACAATTAAAATTAATTTCATTCAATTCCTTAATTTAAATCCAACATGAAAACAAAAATTCTATATTAATGAGATATACAGGTATTTACACTGAATCAATAAATATTAATGATCATTTTAGAAGCAGACAGACATGTCTAAAAGACCAATGTGTATATGAGTATATATAAAAGCATCTACTGGAACACAGGTAGTCTTCTAGGGGCCACCAGACCTCTGAAGAAACTGACTCTCTTATGCATAGTAGCCATTCAGTTCCTCAGGTAGGTTGTGACTTTGTAAGGCTCTCTCCCATCCATGCTAAGATTTTGGTGGAGTTGATCTGGTGCAGGTCTAGTACATGCAGCTATGATTTCATGTGTACAATAGCCCTGTCAAGTCTAAAAAACACTGTTTGAAAAATGAATTATTTTCTTGCACTTATGGCCTCAAGTTCGAGCAATGCTGACATTACTTAAAATGACTAGAACATTCTTTGTTCTGTGAATACCAAAGGGTTTTGATTGTTTGTTTTCTCCCTGCAATATTCTTGAACATTCCTACCTACCAAAAAATCTCTTTAGTACTGTGCATCAGGACTTCCGATTTGAAGTAGTGACATCACCATGATTCCCATCCAAAAGATTAAAGTACATTAATGTATTGAAGAAAATGATTATGTGATATTCTAAATTTAAGTAGAAAAGAGACCCTATGTGTCAGACATTGATGAATGGTTGGACATATAGGCATTTACTTATCCCAAAGATAAAAATATATGAGGGTTTTAACCTTCTAGAATGTACCAGCCACTTTTATTTAGGGACTTTATCTACTTTTTTCATTGTTATTATCTCAACTCTTTTGTATTATATAGTACCTTTGTAAATATTTGCTAATTAACTAATAAATATTGCATTAAAATTATACCTGTGAAGGACTTTTATTATTTAACCTCTATAAAGTATATAGGTGAATAAAACTGAACTGCATCATGAGTACAATTATAAAATAGGGGCTTTCTTGTTTCATCATATTTTCTCTTATGTTTCCAAACATCAATAAATTCACTGATGTCACCATGAAATGTCAAGGCTCTCTCACTCAAAGATGAAATTTCCAATTTGGGGTTTATTTGTGGAGTTTCCTCTGTCACTGACAGTCTGCAAATCACTTAAATTATTCAGGTATTATGAACATTAAATTGTCTCTAGAGAAAACCATCCTAATAGCCTTGTTTTATTGTTAGCACAACTTTAAGGAATTATGGTCAACCCTTATTGAAAAATTCATGAGACAAGATAATAAAAAGTGAGAATTGTACAATAAATCATTGTGACCAGGTAAGGAAGTAATAAACATTGATCAGCCAAAAGGCCAGCACATTGACTAATGGCTTCATCACAGCCCTTTATTCAGGATACAACCAGTTCATCTTTTTGCTGAACACATGCCATGGGGAAAAAAAAAAGTCACTTTGCTTATTCTTACCTTACTGCTTTTTCTTTTAATATTATGATAGCTTGTGCATAGTTTAGTAGTATAAAATGATCACAATTTAACTATAAATAGTTTTAAGTCTGCTTAGTAACTATGTAATTATGTTTTCAGTACTTTAAGATTAGTCTTTAGTATCCCAAACATTAAAATTCTAGCTTCTAAGAATAAGATAAGTATGCTTCAAAATTTGGTCATGAAAGTTTTATGTTTTGAATTTAAATGGAAAAAGAGCTTCTTTCCGTCATAAAAACTGGAAGTGGATTTTCAGGAAAGCGCTTAACAATATTTCAAATCCCTGGAAGTTTTCATTCAGTTCAGTAGAGAAAGAGAAGTTATTTAACTTAGTAAAAAAAACAATTCTAAGAGGGACTAATAGAATTGAAGGAAGTTACCTTACCTTATGGGGTTCCCTTTGGAATCTCATTTCCCCTATCAGGCGCTTTACACCCAAACAATAGCTGATGTATTTCTTGCCATTATATATTGGTTTACCTCTTCAAAAGTTTTATACAATAGAAAACTTCAATACATATTCACTTCATTTGTTAATCACTAGTTATTTTGGGATTCATTCCTGATTTTGCTGGCTAGTTAGTCACTCCCTCTCAGTGATGAATGACAGTGATTATCTGGATAGTCTATAATTTGCTTGTTATTTCTATTGTTACCAGATATTTCAATTGTTACAAATAAAGCTGAAGCCTGGCATAGTCATGCACACGTTTAAACCCAGCACTTGGAGGCAGAGACAGGCAAATCTCTATGAGTTTGAGATCATCCTGGTCTACACAGTGAGTTTTAGGACAGCCAGAGCGACAGAGTGAGATCCTGTCTCAAAACAAAACAAAAATAAAGTGAATATGGGTAACATTGTACAGTTTTCATTGGAACTTTTTTTGTTTTATTGGAACAAAATTTTTTCTATTGAGTAAATACCTAAGAAAAGATTGGCTAGAGCAGTCCTGGTTTTTTGGTTTTTTTTTTTTTTCAATTTACTGATTCTGTTTATTGACAATTTTAAACATGTATAAAGTTTATTCCAACTAGTATAAACTCCTTACCCACTCTATTATCCTTCAATCCTCTTCTCCCTCCTCCTCCTACAACTTCCTATCTACAAATTATTTGCTTATTTTGAGGCCAATGGAGTTTAAGCAGGATCCAGGACCGTATGTGACCACGTGTTTGGAATTACGCCCAGGAGTCTGTGAACTGCACAGTGGGTATACAACTGAAGACAGTGACTACCATTTCCCCAGAATCCACCAGCTTAATAGGAAGGGGTAAGGCCCCATGAATTTCCCTATGTTCTTTGACTGAGTGTCACTAGGCTCTGTCCTGTGAAGGCCTATAGAAGGTAACTACAACAGATATGAGGCCATAAATGCACCGGCTGTACCATGCCCAGAAAACAGCATTTCGTAGCACTTCTCTGTATCTTCTGGATCTTATATTCTATATGCTGCTACTGATGATCTCTGGGCCTTTGATAAGACGTTAAGTTCTTTATCTGGAGCTAAGCATTCAGGTATCACTTATTCTCATCACCTTGAGCAGCCATGATTCTTAGCATTAACCACTGTTCATTGCAAACAGAACTTCTGTAATTTGGTTGAGAGTAACATTTCTATGGCAACAGTTAGAAATTAGCTTGGCACAACCACAGCTTAGGTAAACAAGCACACTAAATTGCTACATAAGGCCTAAGACCGCCTCAGGCATAGGGTTTATAAGAGCTTTACAGTACCAGGCATGGATTTCCCCTTGTAGAAGAGGCTTCAAATTAAGTCAAAGAGATTGGTTATTTCCTTAGCAGTTACACCACTGAAAGTTATTTATATACAAATGTGTTTGTTTCTTAGTTTCTCTCTTTAACCTGGCTATCATTCAAATAATTGAGACTCTATTATATTATTTGTTTAACAGGTGTCATGGCATAATCCTGAGGACTTTTAACTCAATTCTTTTTTTTTTGTATTTTATTTTTTTCTTATCAGTTACATTTTATTAACTCTGTACCCCAGCCGTGTCCCCATCCCTCATTCCCGCCCAGTCCCTCCCTCCCTCCCTCATCTCCACCATGCCCCTTGCCAAGTCCACTGATAGGGGGGACCTCCTCCCCATTCATCTGATCCTGTTTTATCTGGTATCTTCAGGACTGGCTGCAAAGCTCTCCTCTGTGGCCTAACAGGACTGCTCCTCCCTTGGGGGGTGGGGAGGCCAAAGAGCCAGTCATTGAGTTCCTGTTAGAAATAGTCCTTGTTCCCCACACTATGGGAAACCAATTGGTTACTGAGCTACCACAGGCTACATCTGAGCAGAGGTTCTAGGTTACATTCATACATGGTCCTTGGTTGCATGTCAGTCTCAGAAAAGACCCTGTGCCCAGATATCTTTGGTCCTTGTGGAGCTCCTATCCTTTCCTCATCAGACTAACTCCCCTTCTTTCTTATGATTCCCTGTACTCTGCCAAAGGTTTGGTCATGAGTCTTTGCTTTGAAAACACTGCTGGTGGGAATGTAAACTGGTACAACCACTCTGGAAATCTATCTGGTGCTTTCTAAGACAATTAGGAATAGTGCTTCCTCAAGACCCAGCTATACCACTGCTAGGTATATACCCAAAGTTTGCTCAAGTACACAAAAGGGATATTTGCTCAACCATGTTTATAGCAGCTTTATTTGTAATAGCCAGAACCTGGAAACAACCCAGATGTCCATCAACGGAGGAATGGGTACAGAAATTGTGGTATTTTTACACAATGGAATACTACTCAGCAATCAAAAAGGAGGAAATCATGAAATTTGCAGGCAAATGGTGGGATCTAGAAAAGATCATCCTGAGTGAAATATCCCAGAAGGAGAAAGACAAACATGGTATATACTCACTTATATAGACCTATAAGATATGATAAACATAATGAAATCTATACACCTAAAAAAGATAATCAAGAGAGCAGACATGGGGTAAGATTATCAATCCTCGTTTAGAAAGACAGATGGGATGCGCATTGAACATTGACAGGAGTCTACTGAGCGCATTGGAAAGACTTTAACTCAATTCTTAACCCTCTAAATTAGTCTAGCTTCCTTCCAGAGTAAAACTGAGACTTAGGCACCTTACAGCTTTCTCTGTCTCAGCTGAACCTTCCTCCACTCTCCAGGACCTCTGCTCCTGCCTCAGTTTCCTACTTCCCCTTCTAACTCCTCCTCTCCAAGCTGGCAGGAAGTTCAGCCCTATTCTCTGCCCTGCTTAGCAATTGGCTGTAATCTGCTTTATTGGCCTATAAGCAGACAATTGGAAAGCGCTATTTTCACATCATTGAGACAGGAAATTCTCACAGTAAGAATTGCAACCAGCTATGAAGGATACAGAAGTCAGCATTTGGATTACATAATAACTTTACTCCTACACCCCGGTAACACCAGCAGACAGATTTTGACTGTAGGGTTGATATTGTACTTTATAATATTCACCACTAGATGTTAATCCGAAGAAATCAGCCTTTTTCTCCTAAAGTGACTGTATCCTTTTACAACCTTAGTAGCATATGTGAGTTCCAAATATTTAAACCTTGTCAGTATCTGTCATGATCAGCTTTCAAACTTTAGTTATTTTGAAAGCTATGTAATATTTCCTACTGTACTTTCAATTTGCATTTGGTGACTACTGAAGGCAAAGGTCTTTTGTATATTTATGGATTCAGATTTTCTACCCATTAAAAAATCTACTTCATATGTTTTCTTTTTAAGATTTTTAAGAGGCACATCTGGGTATTTCTGACTCAAGTGTTTATTAACTCACATACCAAAACTATTTTTTTATCATTCACTTTATATCCTCATTGTAGCCTCATCCCTCCTCCCCTCCTATTCCCAAAACTATTTTCTTACAGTGTCTTTTCTTTGCATTTCTTAAAAGACTTTTGAAGAGCAAATATTTTTTAATTCATATGTATATATATATATATATATGAATAAACAAATTTTATCAGAACATATACTTCACTGTCTATAAAATGGCTGCTTCATTCATGATTACAAAATCATTTTCAGATGCTTCCTTCTGAACTTAAGGAACTACTTTATCCTGACCCTAGAGACATTGCAGTTGAGGCTGCTGTATCACATGTGCCCCAGTAGGAGAGAGGCTATATCTATGCTCCTTGTTCTGACCTGTAAACAACTAAATAATTTTAGCTTACCATTCCCTGAAAAAAGCCAGTCCATCTGGCACGGAATGGCCTGGACAGGTATCTAGCATAAGATAACCACGAGTCCAAAGCCACACGGTTCTGAGAGGGCAGACCACACCCGAGATGAACTTTGCCTTGTGCCATAATGCACAAGCAGGGCATAATACCTCTGAGATCACTCCTGAGACGATTCCAGACATCAGAGGCCTGGGGTGCCACTGAGAGAAGCAGGTAAGGGGTACAGAAATGGAAGAGAAAGAAACATAGAAGGATGTACACAACGAAGAGAGGCAGAACTGGAGACTTGAGGACTGTGAGAAACAGCCTGATGTGAGTAGTCAGTGATGACACCTGGGGCTACCATGGGGTTCCTGGCAGGTGCTATTCCTGCTTGAGGGGGTTGTGAGAGAGCTGGCAGTCTGACTAGCTCAAATATATCTCTGGCCTAGATTCACAGCTTTGGGTTGACCCAACCCAACAGCTACCTCATTAATGAATTGTTGGAGTGCATGAAAGCTACAGACCCAAATCTGAAGGATCTTTATGATACAAGATAACAATAGGATGTCTGAGCAGAGTCCCAGTGAAGTTCCAGTAAGACAGAGTAGCAAAAGCCAGAGGCCTCATACCAGACCAATGACTCCTTGCAATGGACATTTCCAAGGAAAGAAGTGTGGACAAAAAGGTAAATCATGTGACATACTACAGCTTCCACAGGAGATTTTTCCCCTTTGTTTTGGGGAAGATTACAAGGATGGAAGGAGGATATGAAAAGAGGGGAGTAAGTGGGATTGGGTGCCTGATGTGAAATTCAAAAAGAACGTATAAAAGTATATATAAAAGTATATAAAAGTTAAAAAAGTATACATACATACATATGTATGTATACTTTATAAAAATTATAAAACAAATTTTATAAATTTGTTTATATATATATAACTACTTTATACTTTATAAATATATATATATATAATACTTTATACTTTTTATTTAACTGAATCTCTATATTCAACAATCTATCCATGGTGTGACATGAATTGTTTTTTTTTTCCACACACAAATATTTAATAGTTCAGTCACAGTGTATCAAACAAAACTCAATAATTTCTCTGATAAATTCCCTTTGCAAGATTGCCATAAGTTTGTTGTTTGACAATGCATAGGTTTATTTTTGAAATTTTTATATTATCTATTATTTCTTTAATTTTTAAAAATAATATAACTTTATGTCAAATGCTAGACTGTCTTTGATTATTATTGCTTTATTTTAATCTTAAATAATTTTATGTTAATTCTAAATATTTTTATTTTTATTAAGTTTTTATTTTTTATATTAATTACAGTTTATTCACTTTGTATCCCAGCTGTAGCCCCCTCCCTCATCCTCTTTCAATCTGACCCTCCCTCATCTCCTCTCATTCCCCTCTCCAAGTCCACTGAAAGGGGAGGTTCTCCTCCCCTTCTATCTGACCCTAGCTTATCAGTTCTCATCAGGACTGGCTGTATTGTCTTCCTCTGTGGCCTGGTAAGGCTACTCCCCCTTTAGGGGAAGGCGATCAAAGAGCCAGCCACTCAGTTCATCTTAGAGACAGTCCCTGTTTCATTTACAAAGGAACCCACTTGGATACTGAGCTGCCATAGACTACATCTGAGCAGGAGTTCTAGGTTATAACCATGAATGGTCCTTGGTTAGAGTATCGGTCTCAGAAAAGACCCCTGTGCCCAGATATTTTGGTTCTGTTGCTCTCCTTGTGGAACTCCTGTCCTTTCCATGTCTTACTATTTCCCACTTCAATTATTTACTATCTCTGTTATTTTAATTAGCAATGTTTTCTTGTTTTCAATATATGATAGTTCACTGACTATACATATAAAAACAATTTATCTCAGAGTCTAGTTTATATTTTGAATGTTGTCTAATAGAAACAACTGACTAATTTCAGATACAAGTAAAGGTGTAACCCTAACCAAGCAAGTCAAAGACTTGTATGAAAAAAATTTCAAGTTTCTGAAGAAAGAATTAGAAGAAGATATCAGAAGATGGAAAGATCTCCCATGCTCATGGCTTGGCAGGATTAATATAGTAAAAATGGCCATCTTACCAAAAGCAATCTACAGATTCAATGCAATAACCATCAAATTACCAAAACAATTCTTTACAGACCTGGAAAGAAAAATTCGCAACTTCATATGGAATAACAAGAAACCCAGAATTGCTAAAACAATCCTCTACAATAAAAGATCTTCTGGAGGTATCTCCATACAGTTATAAAAACTGCATAGAACTACTGGCATAGAAACAGAATGGTGGATCAATGGAACCGAACAGAAGACCCAGAAATAAACCAACAAACTTATGGACACCTGATCTTTGACAAAGATGCCAAAACCATACAATGGAAAAAAGATAGCATCTTCAACAATTGATGATCTCTAACTGGATATCTACATGTAGAAAAATGCAAATAGATCCATACTTATCACCCTGCACAAAACTAAAGTCCAAGTGGATCAAAGACCTTAACATAAAACCAGACACATTAAATCAGTTAGAATAAAAAGTGGGGGAAACCCTAGAACTCATAGGTACAGGAGACAACTTCCTGAACAGAACACCAACATCACATGCTCTAAGAGCAACAATCAATAAATGGGACTCATGAAACGGAAAAGCTTCTGTAAAGCAAAGGACACCTTCATCAAAACAAAACAACTGCCTATAGATTGGAAAAGAATCTTCACCAACCCTTTTTTTTGACAGAGGGCTAATATCCAGCATATATAAAGAACTAAAGAAGCTGAGAAGCAGCAAACCATGTAATCCAATTAAAAAATGGGGAACAGAGCTAAACAGAGAACTCTCTGTAGAGGAATATCGAATGGCAGAGAAACACTTAAAGAAATGCTCATCCTCATTAGCCATCAGGGAAATGCAAATCAAAATGACCATGAGATTTCACCTTACACCCATCAGAATGGCCAAGATGAAAAACTCAAGTGACAACACATGCTGGAGAGGTTGTGGAGAAAGGGGAACCCTCCTCCACTGCTGGTGGGAATGTAAACTTCTACAACCACTCTGGAAATCAATCTGGCGTTTGTCAGACAACTAAGAATAGCGCTTCCTCAAGATCCAGCTATACCAATCCTAGACATATATCCAAAAGAGGCTCAAATACACAATAAGGACATTTGCTCAACCATGTTTGTAGCAGCTTTATTTGTAATAGCCAGAAGGTGTAAACAGCCCAGATGCCCCTCAACTGAAGAATGGATGCAGAAACTGTGGTACATCTACACAATGGAATATTACTCAGCAATGAAAAATAAGGAAATCATGAAATTTGCAGGTAAATGGTGGGACCTGGAAATGATCATCCTGAGTGAGCTGTCCCAGAAGCATAAAGACACACACGGTATGTACTCACTCATATAAGCATGTAATATAGGATAAACCTACTAAAATCTGTACATCTAAAGAAACTAATCAAGACCCTGACTAAAATGCTCAATCCCCATCCCGAAAGGCAAAGAGGAAGGACATCAGAAGAAGAAGAAAACAGGAAACAAGCTAGAAATCTGCCATGGAGGGCCTCTGAAAGGCTCTGCCCTGCAGACTATTAAAGCAGATGCTGAGACTTATGGCCAACTGTTGGGCAGTGTGCATGGAATCTTATGTAAGAAGTGGCAAATAGTAACATCTGGAGAGGACAGGAACTCCACAGGGAGAGCAACAGAACCAGAAATTTAAACACAGGGTTCTTCCTAGAGACTCATACTCCAACCAAGTACCATGCATGGAGATAACCTAGAACCCCTGCACAGATGTAGCCCATGGCAGTTTAGTGTCCAAGTGAGTTACATAGTAATGGGAAGAGGGACTGCCTCTGACACAATCTGATTGGCCTGCTCTTTGATCACCTCCCCCTGAGGGGGGAGCAGCCTTACCAGGCCACAGAAGATGACAATGCAGCCACTCCTGATGTGATCTGATAGACCAAGATCAGAAGGAAGAAGAGGAGGACCTTCCCTATCAGTGGACTTGGGGAGGGGCATTTGTGAAGAAGGGGGTGGGAGGGTGGGATCGGGAGGTGAGGAGGGAGGGCCTTATGGGGGGATACAAAGTGAATAAAGTGTAATTAATAAAAAAATACATTATAAAAATTTATGAAATTCCCAAGGTGTACATTTAAAGTAAATGCTAAAACAATGAGAAAATTGTTTATTAGAGTCATTCCAGATACAAAGACTTCTAAGTGGGAATGTTATTGACACGTTACATCTTTTCAACAGCTTGAAAACACTCTACTTCAACAGCAATTTGAGTTCCTCCTATATATTGGGCATCAGTACTTCTGAACCCCCGAGAGTGTATTAGAAATGCAGAAAGTCGGTTAGTCCTTACTCTAAACTATCTGAACCATGATCTACATCTTGTAAAGAACCATAGGTAAATGACATGCAAGCAGAACCAGCCTGGAGAAATTCTCAATCACACTGTATTGCACCAACCCTTTCAACTAGAATGCTGCAGATGAAAGAGGAAGTGACTGGTTGTAGAAATGCTCAAAATTCCTCCCCCTTTCATGAGTATTAAGGAAAAGGTTCCTGTTCTTCACACTTACTACCTTCAAGGATCTGTTTTAGCTTCTTTCGACTTGTCAGAGCAGGTGGGACTCCGGACATCTTGTCAGCACTTGTAATTTTTGAACACCACCACAGCCATGGCTGTCAGCACGATTTTTCCAAACAATTTGGCAGAGAGAAAAGCCACAAAACCCCAGCAATGCTAATAATAAACTCTCCCTTTGGGATGCTCAGAAGCAAATGGGAAACAGTATCTAGCTATAACTAGATTAAAGAAGCTTTTTCTCATAAAGGTATCCCCCCCTTTGTAATTTCTCCTTAATAATAACAAGAAGAGGATAGGTGAGGCTATTAATATAACTGATTTCTTTTAATGAAAGCCAGAATAAGCCTTTGGGCTTGAAAACCTACTCTTAGCCAGGCATCATTATCCCTGAATGAGAATGGATGGACCAGTCTCTTAGTATATAATCAGCAGCATCTCACAGAGATCCACTCACCAGTGTCTAGCACTGTGTCCAGTCACTAATGTGTGGTTGACTGATCTCTACATGAGGAGCAATGGGCTTCCTATTTAATTTTGGTTTTTCTCTAACTAGACAAAACTATGTATAATGTCCAAAACTGCTAATCATCGTGCTTCTCAAAATGTTTCTTCCAGTAATATGATACAGTCTTGTTTCCACTGGCATGCCAAGGTGATTTCTTCTTTGGGTCCTCCTTGCCTGTCCTTCTACCTACATCTCTCCTTCCCCCTTCTAGACTGATATTTTCCCTTCCTTTGGGTTCAAGCCTAAGTGACATTTCTTTAAAGGATGCTTCCAAGGCCATTTGGCCTCTGCATTTAAAGCAGGTCTTCAAAGATACTTTTCTCACATTACTCTACTTCTTTCTATCCTAACATGAGCATGACCAGTAATTATCTTTTTATATGTCAGCCCCCAGTTAAATAAATGTACCTAACTCAATGACATTAGTATATAATCATTGTTCATAGACAGATGCATTAATTACACAAAGATATACACATTAGCTCAAAACAACAAAAAGCCATCTGCTTGTGAATTTTGAAAACTCCATTGATGTGATGTGAATTTCTTATGCATTGACCTGTTGTTCTTTGTAAGCTTGCTTCATGCCCACTTAGGATGTATGAAAACGTTATAAGCAATTGAAATGAAAATATGTCTTTGGGGCTTTCTGGTTGTTTTATATCCTATTTGGAATGGTTCCCAGCACAAGAGAAGCCTTATATTAAGTTAGATTTAATGGTTGTCATACTATCCCCCAATGAGCCAGCTCCTGCCTTATAGGACTGCTCAGCCATTTTAAGATTCAAGCATATCTAGCAAAAGAAGCCAGGTATCTGTAAAATATTAAGATGTTTGGTTTCTTTTCTTCTCCAAGCTTCTCTTCTTCCTAAGAATTAGGTAATGTTTCCTCTTGACAATAAGATTTGGGGAAAATGGTAAAAGATGTTTGTAAATGTTTGAGGTTTGGGTAAGCTATTAAGAAAAGCCCATCCTGCCCCCTGAGAGCTTCCTTTCTGAACATTATTCTGAGCTCTAAATACCTATATATACATACATACATACATATATTTACATACATATATATGTGTGTACATATATGTATATATGTATATATATACATATATGTGTGTGTACATATATGTATATATGTATATATATGAGAAAGGAAGTCCACCATAAACATAGAACATGAGAGATGTTTGCCATTGGAGAGGAGAGATAGTCATGAATACATAAGCAAGACTATGCTATACTCTCATGGATGGTACGAGGAAGTTAGAAGAAAATGGAATTTTGAAGATTTCTGAGGAGCAGTGTTTTGATTTGTGTTGGTTTGTCAGGGAAGACCTTAAAATGAAGAGAGATGGTTAGGCAAAAATAACAACAACAAAAACCATCATGTTTTCTGTACATCTCTTTCCACCCTGGCGTGTGAGGTCAGGGCCTGAAAACGGTGGATGCAAGAGCATCAAGAGCAGAATGAGTCAGGCAAGGGGACTGGGAGGAATTTTACATCCTGACTGACTGGGTGTCTCTTTATTTATATAGACTTTAGTAGTCAAGGATAGATGCATGTTATTCCAGAGCATAGATCATATCATTTTTGTCCTGTTTTAACTTCAACTTGGTCATAAGTTTAGACATTATTGATGAACTGTGACAGAACAGAATTATCTATTACAATCAATTTTTATTATCAATCCCACAAACCAACTATTAACGATATTGCAGTTTCAAGGGTATGTTTTGCCGAACCATGACAGCCTGTTTTCAGGATGGTAGCTCTTGCATTCTCAAAGGGATTAGATAGAAAGAAAACATCAAGCCAGCTGGGGCAGATTGTCATGTCCTAAGCAATGTATCATCAACTTTTAATAGTCAGGATGCTAATTGTCATTAAGCTCAAAAACAAATCTTCAGGCCAATGCTCCTGAAGTTATTATTTAATTTCTGCCATAATACAGTGTTTACATTTTATATATTTGTAAAATTTATTTATATATCTAATCTTGATATTTTTAATTCCTTGGTTATATAACACCATAGTGGCCCCATATGAGTTAACTTTTTAAAAAAGAGAGGTCTTAATATTTTATTCTTTCACCATTTATCCACACCATTCTTTGTACATCTGTCATAGAAAGAGGATTTAATTTGACCTACTGCTAACTTCTCTAGCGTGCTGAATATTGTTTACCAGTTCAAGTTTTGTTTTGATTATTTTGTTCCTGAGTAAGTTCAGGGGCAGTTATGCCAAGAGTATCTTTGAGTCAGAGCCTTGTAAGAAGGTGTCCCTGGTGTAATAATTTGAGTCATACCCTCTAGAGCTTATGAAGAACCTTAAAGTAGGCCCAGATAAGGATATCTCCCTAAAAATAGGAGGGGAAGTATAATGAAAACATTCCTGGGAACGCTTAGAAACACTGCTCTTGGGAGAAGGCATAAATGATTCATGAGATCATTTCCATCAATACAATATCTCCAGGTTGTACAAATAATAAAAGCGCCACCATGTGACACGTAGAGATCAAGGCCTAAAAAGTGGGAGATAGCACAACAACAATTACATCACTAGGCTCAGCTCTGCTGGATCTTTGTCAAGCAGCTGCGCTTATGACTTTCCCTGTTCTCGTTAGATAGGGCTGTGCTATTTCCCCCTTTTGTTTTATTTGTTAACTAAAAGGACTGTAGATCTCGTGTGCCATGTAGGGCCTTTCTCAGTTTTTGGATAATGACTGGAAGGGCAAGAATCAAAACCAGCACAACTCCCAGATTTACTCCTAAGTTGATGACAATAAAGAAGTCCTGTCTTGAGACAAATGAAGTGAAAGATTATAAGAATCTGAAGCTGAGTTGTACTCCAGCTGAGCTGAACTAGTGGCTGTAATTTGTTAATGTAAAGACTGTGTGTTTATAGCTAACTAAGAATTATTCCACAGGCCATGGAGGTGGGACTAACCTGTGCCCAGATGATCTGAGAAACATTGTATGGAAGTAGAGTAACACAAATCCATTTAAATTATGAATGAAAAGGAAACAATCTAAATTTAACACGTTGAAATTTATTACCCACAAATAAGACTGCTTCTTCCAAAGCATTTATTCCTATACTTTAAATGTTTAACTTTTTTAAAAATTTTTTTGAGTGATAAATGCCAGGGACACATTTTTTGAAAGGTGGTTAATATGTTCTTTAGTATGAACCTGTTGAACTAGCACTATGGCAGAGGCTGTGATTAACCCTAAATTTATGATTAAGGCAGTAATTCTAATATAAGAGCAGCAATAAATCTTTTGGGTCTAGTAAGAGCATTGGAAATGGTATTAAATACCTGAATACCTAGATTATAAAACCAAAGCTGGCTCAGATTCACAGGTAATAAAACATAAGAAGGTTGATTTACCAAAAGTCCTTCCTTTCCAAGAGGAATATAAGTATTAGTCATACAAGAGGAACAACTTACAATAAAAAGTAAACTAGATTTAGAGATAGTTTAAGCTTTTCTTTCTTCCATCAGTATAGCATATGGAGCTGAAACATATAAGCTTGTATTAATGTATAAAACCTGACATGGTCAAAATTGGCAGTTTCCTGGTATTCTTTCCCTTAGTGTAGATGTTAAAGTGGCACCAACCTCGCAACAGTGGCTTCTGGGTCATGATCAGGAGAGTTAGTTTCAACTCATGATTCATTGCAGTCAACCATCATTTCTTCATATCCTGGGGTGGAGATAGATTTAGTCATTGGCTCAGTTGTTGAGAAGGCACTAAGGGAATGTGCTCCATGAGGTCGATGAGGCAATCAGGCACCCAGATGTGGGAGTCAGCATTCTGTGGGAAAATATAAGCATACCCTAAACTTGTAGTTAAAAGCACATCAGGTCTTTTGACCTCCAAAGGGTTGTGACACATAGGTTGAGAAACTGCTACAAGTTCTTTGTCAGATTGTTTAAGGTCATTGTCTTACTGTATCATAAGATAGAATTTCTTTAGTCTCTGGTGTTCAGCTGTCGTCCTAATTTTTAGACTTTTATTTATCTATATCAAGATCAATACTCATAAAGACATTATAATAAAATATATAATAAACTTTTTTCATTTTTAAAATTTATTTATTTTTTATATTAATCACAGGTTGTTTACTTTGTATCCCAGCCATAGCCCCGTCCATCCTTCCCTCCCAATCCCACTCTCCTCCCTCATCTTCTCCCTCCCCCTTTCCAAGTCCACTAATAGGGGAGGACCTCCTCCCCTTCTATGTGACCGTAGCTTATCAAGTCTCTTCAGGCCTGGCTTCAATGTCTTCTTCTGTGGCCTAGCAAGGCTGCTCTTCCCTTGGAGGGGGGGGGTCAAGAGCTCACCATTGAGTTCATGTCAGGAATAGTTCCTGTTCCCCTTATTAGAGAACACATTTGGACACTGAGCTACCCTGGGCTATATCCGAGCAGGGGTTCTAAGTTATATCCATACATGGTCCTTGGTTGGAGAAAGAGTCTCATGAAAGACCCCTGTGCCTAATATATTTGGTCCTTGTGGCTGGCATTCCTGTCCTCTCCAGGTCTTACTAACTCCCCTTTCTTTCATATGATTCCCTGCACTCTATTGAAGGTTTGGTTATGACTCTTAATATCTGCTTTGATACACTGCTAGGTAGAGTCTTTCAGAAGCCCTCTGTGGTAAGCTCCTGTCCTGTTACTTGTTTTCTCCTACATCCAGTGTCCATCCTATTTGTCTTTCTAAGTGAGGATTGGTCATCTTACCCCAAGTCCTCTTTCTTGTTTATCTTCTTTAGATGTATAGATTTCAGTATATTTATCCTATCTTATAGGTTTATATAAGTGAGTATATACCATGTGTGTCTTTCTGCTTCTGGGATACCTCACTCAGGATGATTGATTCTAGGTCCCACCATTTGCCTGCAAATTTCATGATTTCCTTTTTTTTTTAATTGCTGAGTAGTATTCCATTGTGTAAAAGTACCACAATTTCTGTATCCATTCCCCAACTGAGGGACATCTGGGTTGTTTCCAGCTCCTGGCTATTATGAATAAAGCTGCTATAAACATGGCTAAGATCAAAACCTCAAGTGGCAGCACATGCTGGAAAGGATGTGGAAAAAGGGGAACCCTCCTACATTGCTGGTGTGAATGTAAACTTGTACAACCACTTTCAAAATCAATCTGGCACTTTCTCAGACAAATAGGAATAGTGCTTCTTCAAGATCCAGCTATACCACTCCTAGGCATATATCCAAAAGATGCTCAAGTACACAACAAGGACATTTGCTCTAATAAACTTTAAAATGCTCCATAACCTTATAAATTTAAACATTTTAAAAGCTGTTTTTAATATATTCAGTTTTTAATGTTTTATAACCCATTAAAACCTTTTAAAGAAGTTTAAAATCTCTTAATTGTGTGTTTTTGCAATATCAAAATAAATTACCTTTTTAAAGAGTGAAGACATAGAGCATAACCATAATTTTTAGAAGATAAAACCAAGTTTTAGCAGTATAAACAATTTAGCATCTCTAGAATGAGTACCAAGTGTATAACTTTGGTGTTATAGAGTTTGGCTGCCAACAAGATATGTTCTTGAATTAGAATGCATGGAGGTACATCTTCAATAGCTCATTAAACAAGCTGGACCTCAGCATTTCTTCCTATTTTTCCTTCTCCTCCCTTACCTGCACATGCCTATGAACAGGACTCTGACCTTGAAGGAATAGAGAGTCCACCTCCACATAGGAGTGACATGGAAAAACTGTAAGGTAACTTTTAGTAAAATATGTACAAGTAAAGAAACAATTAAGGGCAACTTTGGGACCAGGCAGACAGACCAATTGTTTGAAAGAAGACAGACTGTGTCCTCTCATCTTTATGAACGTACCAGTGTCAAAAAAAAAAAAAAAAAAAAGAAAAGAAAAAAGAAAAAAAAACAAAAACAAAAAATAAGAAGGGAAGAAACTAGATGTGTCTGTCCTTTTTACATCTGAGTAATAAAAGTCAGTTTTCTGTCAAATATGGGAAACCTAGTGTTATAGTTTAAAATACTAATCATATTGGCCTGGCTCAGCAGTTAAGAGCACTAGTTTTTCTTTTAATAAGATCCAGGTTCAATTCCTAGCACCCACAAAGTGGCTTACAACTGTCTGTAATTCCAGTTCTAGGGGATCCTATGCCCTATTCTGGCCTCCATAGGCACCAGACATGCACATTTGAACAAACAGACATACATGCAGATGGGACACCTATACTGATAATGAATATAATGAAATAAAATTTCTAAAATACTCTATGATGAATATGCAAATTCTTTCATGTAATAACCTTAATTCAATAGTCCAGTTTCAATGAAGGATCTTCCTGAATTATTCTAATTGTCTCCCTTATGGCTCTCCATCCTGTATAGTGACACAACGCGATTGTTTCTTTTTATTAGCATAATGGTTAAATACAGTTTCTCTTATTTTGTAGACACTTTAATGTTTATTTGTACTTTTCGTATATTTACTTTCAGCTAAAGAATAGTTAAATACTATTAAGTTAACTACTATGTTCCTACCTCTGTGTGTTTCATTTCACATGGATAGTTGCAGATCACAGCTACAAATATCATTCTAAAATAGCCTGGATTTATTTTCTTTATATCTCCTTCCACCTTCCTTCTATCTTATATTTATGAAGTATATGGTAACCCTTTACTCTCTGACTTTGATAGAATCTTTGATGTTATCAGTTGACAAGAATTTTGTAAACGTAACAGGAAGGAAAACAGTGTATATAAAAATTTTTAGCACTTTTTGATAAGATGGAAAAGTTCAGAATGAAAAAAGATTTAAACCAATTAACAAACAGGATTCCTAGACCTGGTTTTCTTAATATCTACCCGTTTAATAAGTATTGCACATGTGACATTATGTATCTCTCATGCATCTAAGATAGTGGCACTTAATCCACTATAGGGAGGTGCATTGGACATAGGAGAAAACAAGTAACAGGACAGGAGCCTACCGCAGAGGACCCCTGAAAGACTTTATCTAGCAGTGTATCAAAGCAGATACTAAGACTCATAACCAAACCTTCGGCAGAGTGCAGGGAATCATATGAAAGAAGGGGAGTTAATATGATGTGGAAAGGACAGGAGCTCCACAAGGACCAAATATATCTGGGCACAGGGTCTTTTATGAGACTGACACTCCACCAAGGACCATGTATGGATATAACCTAGAACCTCTGCTCGGATGAAGTCCGTGGTAGCTCAGTAACCAATTGGTTTCCCATAGTAAGAGGAACAAGGACTATTTCTGACAGGAACTCAATGGCAGGCTCTTTGACCTCCCCACCCCCCAAGGGAGGAGCAGTCCTGCTAGGCCACAGAGGAGGACTTTGCAGCCAGTCTTGAAGATACCTGATAAAACAGGGTCAGATGAAAGGGGAGGAGGTCTTCCCTAATCAGTGGACTTGGAAAGGGGCATGGAGGAAATGAGGGAGGGAGGAAGGGTTTGGGAGGGAATTAGGGAGTGGGATACAGAGTTAATAAAATATAACTAATAATAATAATAAAATTGGAAAAAATAAGAGTGAGTGAGATGAATCTGGATTGCCACAATGGTAGTGTCTGTCCTTTGATTTTAAAATCATTGGTATTAATAAGAAAATCAACAAAATTACAAGAATGATAACAACCTGTGATATTGAGTGAAGGTAGAATATACAACAAGCCTCCTGCTAAGGGCTTTGAATGCATTTTCACATGTGCATCTTACTGTAACCTCATAGATGTTTGCCAGTTGTCTCCAGAATAGAAAGGAACAGTTTGACAAAACGTGGTGCATGTTTTGGCCCTCCGTGGTCTAACTGACACATCTTTGCTAAGTCATATCTGGAGGTGAGAGTCCACAGACTAGAAACGCACAGCTGGTTTTCAGTAGGATTAAGCAATAGTCTCTGTGTAAGGAAGAGTATGGCATCAGGTACACTCTTATCCTGGCCCTATACTGTCAAGTGTGAAAGACAATGTGACCTTCAAGAAAGAGGTGAATGGTTAACTCTCCTTATAAAAGACACTACTGAGTTTCATTGGTGCCTTCTTTGTTCAGAAATTAGTTTCTTTCTTTTTTTTTTAAATCTTTTATTTTTTTTTATTAATTACACTTTATTCATTTTGTATCCCCCCCATGAGCCCCTCCCTCCTCCCCTGCCGATCCCACCCTCCCTCCCCTTTCTGCATGCATGCCACTCCCCAAGTCCACTGATAGGGAAGGTTCTCCTCTCCTTCTTTCTGATCTTAGTCTATCAGTTCTCATCAAAAGTGGCTGCATTGTCCTCTACTGTGGCCTGGTAAGGCTGCTCCCCCCTCAGGGGGAAGTGATCAACGAGCAGGCCAATCAGATTATGTCAGAGGCAGTCCCTCTTCCCATTACTATGGAACCCACTTGGACACTGAACTGCCATTGGCTACACCTGTGCAGGGGTTCCAGGTCATCTCCACAAATAGTCCTTGGTTGAAGTATGAGTCTCTGGGAAGTTCCCTGTGTTCAAATTATCTTGTTCTGTTGCTCTGCTTGTGGAGTTCCCGTTCCCTCCAGCTCTTACTATTTCCCACTTCTTACATAAAATTCCATTCACTCTGCCCATCAGTTGGCCATCAGGCTCAGCATCTGCTTTGACAGTCTATACTGCATAAGCTTTCAGAGGCCCTCTGTGGCAGGTTTCAAGGTTGTTTCCTGTTTTCTTCTGGCTTTCAGAGGCCCTCTGTAGCGGGTTCCGAGGTTGTTTCCTATTTTCGTTTTCTTCTGATGTACATCCTCTTTGCCTTTCAGGATGGGGATTGAACATTTTAGTTAGGGTCCTCTCTTTTGCTTAGTTTGTTTAGATGTACAGCTTTTAGTGGGTTTATTCTATATTGTATGTTTATATGAGTGAGTATATACCGTGAGTGTCTTTTTGCTTCTGGGTCAACTCACTCAGGATGATCCTTTCCAGGTCCCACCATTTACCTGCAAATTTCATGATTTCCTTATTTTTCATTGCTGAGTAATACTCCATTGTATAGATGTACCACAGTTTCTGCATCCATTCTTCAGTTGAGGGGCATCTGGATTGTTTCCAGCTTCTGGCTATTACAAATAAAGCTGCTACAAACATGGTTGAACAAATGTCCTTGTTGTGTACTTGCGCCTCTTTTGGGTATATGCCTAGGAGTGGTATGGCTGGATCTTGAGGAAGCGCTATTCCTAGTTGTCTGAGAAAGCGCCAGATTGATTTCCAGAGTGGTTGTACCAGTTTACATTCCCACCAGCAGTGGAGAAGGGTTCCCCTTTCTCCACAACCTCTCCAGCATGTGTTGTCACTTGAGTTTTCCATCTTGGCCATTCTGATGGGTGTAAGGTGAAATCTCAGGGTTGTTTTGATTTGCATTTCCCTAATGGCTAAATGGCCATCTTACCAAAATCAATCTACAGATTTAATGCAATTCCCATCAAATTGCCAACACAATTCTTTACAGACCTGGAAAGAAAAATTCTCAACTTCGTATGGAATAACAAGAAACCGAGAATTGCTAAAACAATCCTCTACAATAAAAGATCTTCTGGAGGTATCTCCATCCCTGATCTCAAGCTGTACTATAGAGCAACAGTTATAAAAACTGCATGGTACTGGCATAGAAACAGAATGGTGGATCAATGGAATCGAACAGAAGACCCAGAAATAAACCCACACACTTACGGACACCTGATTTTTGACAAAGATGCCAAAACCATACAATGGAAAAAAGATAGCATCTTTAACAAATGGTGCTGGTCCAACTGGATGTCTACATGTAGAAAAATGCAAATAGATCCATACTTATCACCCTGCACAAAACTGAAGTCCAAGTGGATCAAAGACCTCAACATAAAACCAGACACATTAAATCGGCTAGAAAAAAAAGTGGGGAATACCCTAGAACTCATTGGTACAGGAGAAAACTTCCTGAACAGAACACCAACAGCACAGACTCTAAGAGCAACAATCAATAAATGGGACCTCATGAAATTGAAAAGCTTCTGTAAAGCAAAGGACACCGTCATCAAAACAAAGCGACTGCCTACAGATTGGGAAAGAATCATCACCAACCCTCTATCTGACAGAGGACTCATATCCAATATATATATAAAGAACTAAACAAGCTGAAAAGCAACAAACCAAGTAATCCACTTAAAAAATGGGGAACAGAGCTAAAGAGAGAATTCTCTGCAGAGGAATATCGAATGGCAGAGAAGCACTTAAAGAAAAGTTTCTTTTTTTTTTTTAACTGTCAAAAGAAAATTACTACATTTTCAATTTAAGAGACAGTCTTTGGAAATTTTCTTTTGATTTTAAGACAGTTAAAACACTATTTCTCAGTTTTATTGCCATTTTCACATTTTTTCTAAAACCACAAGTCCCTAATGAGACAAAGGGTCAGAGATTAGTTTACTTATTATTCTAAAAGTCTTGACAAGGGTTTGTTATTTTAGTCATATCATCACGCCTGAATACCACTTCCATAAATTCAGCGTTAATTGACCTAGGATATAGCCTGAGCAGGAGAAATTTTTAAACATCTCCCAGAAAATTTCTTCCCAGCCTTATGAACTGAAAATCACTGTTATGCTCAGTGTCTTGAGAGGAAATAATAACATCACTGTACAAAAATACATGCCTCGTTTCTTTATTTAAAAAGTATTTTCCACCATCTATTGAGGAAAATTTTCCTTCTCATTGAAATATATATGAGTAAACTCTGTGTAGAGGCTTCATTTTTATCAGGTTCTATATGCATATTGAGCTCTTCAGGTTACAATGAAAAGGGGCAGTAGCTGATGGAGATAAAGAAATTATCTCATCCCCTAACAGTTCTACTCACTTTGCCCACCCACGGAAGCACCTAGAACTAACCTGTCAAACTGTTCATTGACCAGGACAAATATATGGGTTGGAAGATAATGGCTCAGTGGCTCCGCTGATGCTCTACAGTCATTCCTGAGCTGAGATGTGATGGTTTAGATACATCCAAGGCCAACATACAGTACTCTGACTAGAAATCAACTCTGCCTTAAAACCATTCAAAGAACCAAGGTTTTCAACAGGGAAATGCGATAGTAGCTAAGTGGTTCCCAGTTCCTCTTCAGACACAGGAAGGCATGTCCCAACAAAGAGTTAATATATGTTGATTCATTCATTTGTGTGACAGATATGTATAGATGATCTATAGTAAAGGGTAATCTTTAAGGCTGGAGAGAAACAGCAATAAACAAACCAAAACTAGTTCTTGCTCTCAAGAAATTTCCTGCCCAATAACAAAAACTAACATAAAAAAGGACACATAGTTGACAAATGTTGAGGAATCAGACTGATAGTACAGTTAGGAAGAGTCAGTCTGTGACAGAAACATTTATGCTAAAGTAGGAAGTGGAGGAAGTGCATAGGTCTTATTGGAAGAACATGAATTTTATTAATTTTTAACTTGTGTGTTTTAAATTATTTTTTTATTAACCTTACATCCTGATCACAGCCCTCCTCTCCTCCAAGATTCCCCTGACACACTCCTTCCCTCATTTCTCCCCTCTCCTTCTCCTCCAAGAAGGGGAAGGTACCTTATGGGTATGAACCCATCCTGGCACATTGAGTCAATGGAAGATTTTGCATATCTCCTCCCACTAAGATGACACAAGGCAGCCCAGTTAGGGGAACAGGATCGAAAGATGGGCCTCAGAGTCAGAGAGGGCTCCTGCTCCAGTTGCTGGGGGACTCATGTGAAGACCAAGCTGCACATCTGATACATATATGCAGGGGGCCTAGGACCAGTCCATGTATGCTCTTTGGTTGATATTTATGCCTCTGTGAGACCCCATGGGCCCAGGTGTGTTGACTTTCTTTTGGAATATTGTGGAGTCTTTGACTCTTCCAGCTCTCTCATTCGTTCCCCCCCAATTCCTTCATATGACTCCCCGAGTTCGATCTAATGGTTGGTTATGGGTCTCTGTGTCTATTTCCTTCACATGCTGGATGAAGCCTCACAGAGGACTTATGTTAGGCTCCTGTCTATAAGCATAGCAGAGTAGTATTAATCTTGTCAGGGATTGGTTGTCTCCCGTGAGGTGGACCTCAAGTAGGGCCAGTCATTGGTTGGTCATTCCCTCAATCTCTGCTCCATTTTTGTCTCTGCACATCTTGTAGGCAGGACAAAATTTGAGCTGAAGGTTTTGTGGGTAGGTTGTTATCCTTACCCCTGCACTGGAAGTCATGGCTAGCTACAGAAGGTGTCTACTTCAGGCTCCATATCCCCCGCTGAAAGGACTCTCAACTAGAGTGGCCCCTAAAGAGCTTGAAGTCTCCCCTATGCCAGGTCTCTGACACATCCCAGAGATGACTCCAAGCTCTGATTTCTGTTCTATCACTCAGCCTTTACTCCCCTGCTCTCCCTACTCCTAATTCCCACACCTACCCTCCTTTCCATCCCCTCTTCTACACAATTCCCTTCCTCTACCTTCAATGCCTATCCTTATTTCCCCATCTGAGTGAGACTGAAGCATCCTCCTATCTGCCCTCCTTGTTACTTAGCTTTTTAGGATCTGTGGATTGTAGTACGGTTATCCTATACTTTATGACTAACATCCTCTTATAAGTGAGTATATACCATTCATGTCTTTCTGGGTCTGGGTTATCTCACTCAGGATGATCTTTTCTAGGTCTATCCATTTGCCTGAAAATCACATGATGTTATTTTTTTTAAATAGCTGAGTAGTATTCTATTGTATAAATGTACCACATTTTCTTTGGTTGAGGGATGTCTGGGTTGTTTCCAGTTTCTGGCTATTACAAATAAAGCTGCTATGGACATAGCTGAGCAAGTGGCCTTGTGATATGGTAGAACATCTTTGGGGTATATATATGTAGGAGTAGTATACATGAGTTACAGCTGTTCCAAATTTTCTGAGAAAACACCAGATTGATATGCACAGACTTTGGACAAGTTTGCACTCCCACCAACAATGAAGGAGTGTTCCCCTTGGTCCATAGCCACAACACATGTGATGTCACTTGAAGTTTTGATCTTAATTGTTCTGACATATGGAAGACGGAATCTCAATGGATTATTTTGTTTTGCAATTCCCGGATGACTAAAGATGTTGAGCATTTCTTTAAGTGCTTATTGGCCATTAGAGATTCCTCTCTTGAGAAATCTCTGTTTAATTCTGTCCTCGTTTTTAATTGGATTGTTTGGTGTGTTGGAGTCTAATTTCTTGACTTCTTTATATATTTTGATGTTAGAAACTCGGTTGCTTTATCATATTTTCTTATTAATTCTCCTCAGTATCCAAATTCACTTATTCATATTTGCCCCGTGGTGTGCAGAATGAAAAGATAAAGAACACAGACTATTCTTGGGATCCTTAATATAAAGAGACAAGGTGTGTGCAAAATATTGTTCAAATTAGCATGACACTGATAAGTGATACAGTCACTTGTATTCCATGAGAGCTATTAATAGATTATCATTGTCATAATATCATTATCATAATATACTATCATTTTATTTTCTATTGCTTAAACAGTGAGTCAGCTTGATTAAAAGAGGGTAAAATTTCCCCCACAAATAATACAGGCCACAACTGACATGGGTGCTTTTGGGTTGATCCCTAAGAATGGAAAGGGAATGAGAAAAGAGAAGGGAAGAGCCTGACACATGAAGGAGTTACAGAAGCAATGTCATTTTGAGCTGAGGTCAACAGTATAGAAACAGATATTGGTGGGGCTAAATGGCAGGTTAGTTACTAAATTCTAAAGCATTTTTTTTTAATTAAAAGCTTTCAATTTTATATCTACATCTTAGTTTTGTCCACAGTGTTACATTCTAGAAGTTTTTAATGAAGTTTGCCCACAGTCCATGTGATTATAGTTGAATACGGAAACCAAAATAGGTCTGCCATAAATCTGCCAACAGAGGTTTCAAGGTGAAGACTTAGAGGCCAGATAAACCTCATATCTGAAACTGCAAAATCTCTTAGCAAGTTGCTTTGTCTTGCCAAACTTTAGTTGCATAAAATTGAGAGTCAGTAGGCCAGCAAATACTTACTGAGACCATCTGCTATTTCAGACATTGTTTCGGGTGCTCAGGATAGAGCTGGAAATAAATGACAAAACTGAATGCCATCCTAATAATGACAATATCTACAGGTGCTAGCTTGGCTGGGCTATATCCTCAGACCATCTTATTTAGGTATTGCAATGCTTCTGTGAAGTTGTTTTAATGTGCCTTAACCTTTAACTTGATGGCAGGAGAGATGGCTTGTTGGTTAAGTACACTGGCTGTTCTTCCAAAGGACACTGGTTCAGTACCTGTACTGACATGGCAGTTCACAGACATTTATAATTCCCATGCCAGGAGGTCTGACACCATCTTCTGATCGCTCTGGGTATATATGTAAGAAAAATACATATGAAATAATTTTTGAAATCCTTAAAATAATTTACTGAGGTAAACCAGAGATTTCCTCACTGTGAGCCACAATTGCATATGGAATTGTATAATTCAACCTAATGGTTCGCAAACAATATGGTAACAGTAAGAGTTTTCTGAATGTACAATAACAACAACAACAAAAAAAATTAAAGCTCAAGTACACGCTGAATCTAGTGTGTTTCTGCCAGTCTAACTTACATAACTTCACTGCAACCTGGTTTCTGAATATACAACAGGCACATGTTTTAAAACTGTGCACATGTATTTTGCACTTACAGAAACATAATTACTTAATTATGGAAAATGTAACTTCTGATATAGTCCTCATAATGCAAATATCAAGTATCAAATCTCTTAATTGGATTGTGTTAGCATATTTGACTTTTAAATATTGTTTCTTGAGCTGTTGACCTGAGTTTCATTTTTTTAAGTTAAATAAGTTTCCCTTCAGATTAGAACAAAATTTCCCTAAAAAAATGGCCCTAAAATGTTTCTGCCATTTTATCCTATGATTAATTAAAGGAAGTTAATGATTAGGAAATGAAAATACTTATCAGTTATGGAAAAAATGAAGAAGAAACTCTATATCTTGCCATAGCAAAGAATAGCCATATGGATAAACAAGCCAGGAAAGTGAGATCTACTCTTTGTATTCCTAAAATTTCAAACTTTGTCATCTTGGACACTGCCAACCACCATATATGCAGATGAGTGTATCCACAGCAAACAGTACTCAGGGTGTGAAATGAAAGAATCTCTGAAGCTTTGAAAATGCAGAGACCTGGCATTCCCTAGAAGGGAGCCCAAGCAAGGGGAGAAAGGTTGGTGCCATTATATGACAATTGACTAAATTTTTCACACCTCACTTCTGAGGCTTGTGGGAGTTGGTAAGGATGAAGAAGCCTTGGAATGCCTGGAGGTACTGAAAAACAAGTAGAAATGGTACCCTGTGTGTAATGATATTCTCAATTCCTGCTTAACACTACACACTTCCATGTCTCCCCATTCTCTCTCCACATACAACTGTATAGAACCTAGCAGAGATTTTCAATGAAAGTACACACAAGCGATTCTATTCATAAATAAATGCATTGAAGAGCGATCTCCATTAGAGAAAATTTCAGGTCCCACAGTGAAAGTTCTAAATGTTTTCATGTAGAAATAGTTGGAACACAACATGAAAGAATAAAGACCAAAAATGATCATAATGAATGTAGAAGTCTATGTTGCCTCTAAATAAACAAGATCAATTGTGGAGAAAACTCAATATGGTCAGAGTGTACAAAGCATTAAATTTAATGGCTTTCGTTTTATGTATACATTCTATTTCAAAAACTAGAAGAGTTTTGTCAGCAAGCCAATTGCCGTCTTTGCTATGCTGTATCCATCTCTCTCACATTTCAGCTGTTATTCTCGAACCTACCAAATTCTTAGCCACACAGAGCCAGAAGAAAAGTAGTGACATCTCATGACTCCACAAAACAGGCTTGATCTTTTAGTGGTGAGTTGATAGTTTTTGAAAAAATATATCATTTATAATCTCTTGATGTCATTGTTATGATTAAATTCATCTATCCAATTCACCTTTTCAATTCATCTTTTCTATCACCTTTTCTGTCATCTAAGCACTGAGTACTACTCTAGGCATTGATAACACAGAGAAGGGCAAGACAGATACCTGCTTCTTTAGAGATTGTAATTATAATATATGAACCGTGAAGGTACAAATAAATAATTGAGATTATTTCATAAAGTAATGATTCTATAAATGGCAAAGATAAAATAACATGCTAGAAGAGTATTGTCTAACAAGAGAGTGCCCTTACATGCATAACATGTGTGTTAGCAGATTGGGGGACGTTTCAAGAAGAACTTAGCTCTCCAGTTCTAAAAACTAAGAAACCAACCATGGGGAAAGTTGTGAGAGAACATTGGCGACATATTAGACTGTAACAGAAATGGTGTGGGTCAGAAATAAACTTGCACAAAATACATTGTTGAAACAAAAGGCCAATGAGCTGGAACATATAAAAACATTAAGAGCATTGTGAACTTAAATGAGTGATATAAGAAAGGTCCAGGCCTCAGATCTCTGTGTAAACATAAAAATTAAAACTATGCTTTATCCAGAGTGCATGTGGGAGCCATTGTGGTGTGTTAAATAGTCTGAACATAATTTGCTTCAATCTTATAATAGCTTATTGGGACTTCAGTGTGCGCAATGAGTAAATCAATAAATGCTTGCCTTAATAACTGCTTCATTAAAACCAATGTGCATTTCAAATGGCAATTTCAAAACCAAAATTCACCCATTCAACACATAATTACTGATCGCTCCACTCTATGAACCAGAGATACAATGGACAGAAGGGGTTACTTCTGATAACAAGGATCTCAAAGGCCAGCAAGAAGCATAGTCACTGAGCAGACAGCCAACCCAAGTATCAGCCTCATGTCTGCAATGCCAGAACTATGGGGGCCAACGCAGGAAGATCACAGGTTGAGGCCAAGTCACACAGAACCCTAGTTTCAACTCTGCTCAGATAAAATGCAGATGCAACTCATTTTCCAGCTGGTTGAATTTAGATTGGACAAGAAAAAAAAATGGAGTCCATGACTTCTTTGATGAACAAAATTCAGCTATGCCAGCAACAATGCTAATTATCAGAACATTTTACATTCTTCAGACATTCCTCAGTTGCAACAGAGTAAAACCTTAATCAAACTAGCAAAAAGTATAAGAGGGATCTTTGGTACTTCATATAGTCCAAGACTCCAGATCTGAGCAGGGTGGTGAGCCTCAGCCATCACCAACTTAAAGACATGACTGACAGGAAATGCAGCAAAGCCCTGAGCCAGGAAGTTAGGGTTTTGTTTTGTTTTTTTGTTTTGTTTTGTTTTTTTTTTTGAAGTGGAAGATAGGAGGAGCTACATGTCCAGGCCCCAGTATGTATTAATAAAATATGCCTAAATCCTTTAGTGACCTTGAAAGGTTTAAAATCAGACAGATTCTTAAGTGTTCACTGGGAAATCACAGCTGGGATGATGTAGAAGGAGCTACATAATTTCAGCCCTTGTCTACCATGAGGAAGACTGGGGAGTTTTTTTTTTTTTAACCTTATTTCAAATACCCAAGACTTCAAGGGAAGTGTACCTTTTCTTCTTTTTAAAAATAGTTATTTGTTTTTTAAAATTTTATTGCATGGGTATTTTTTGTGCATGCATTTCTGTGTACTATGTATGTACAGTGCCTGTGTGTTAGAGAAGGATACTGAATCGCCTGGAACTGGAATTACAGATGGTTATATGTCACTCTATAGGAGCTTGAAAGCATACCTGGGTCCTCTCTCTGAAAGAGAAACCAGTGCTCTTAACCAATGAACTATCTCTTGATCCCAGAAATATTCTTCTAATGAAATAACAAAGAGAAAGCATAATGGGGATATAGAAACAACAACCCCCCGCCAAAAATCTAGACTGTAAAGTGTATTTGAAATGATACATATGCAGGATAGAATAGACCTCAGATTGAGCAACAGAAACCGCAATGACAAAAATTTAAATCATTCATCCTTTAACCAATATTACAAAAAAAAAAAAAAAAAAACCTACATGGAGTTCTATAGGCTAGAATGAAATCAAGGTAAGAACAAACAGGAACTTATGCCTAGAAGAGAGAACACAGAATGCTGCAAAAGTCTGGAGTTTTGTCCTCTATTAAATTTCTTTTAAAATTATTTTTATTAATTACAGTTTATTCACTTTGTATCCCCCATGTATCTTCCTCCTTCCTCCCCTCCCAATCCCATCCTCCCTCTTTCCCACTCACGTCCCTCTTCCAGTCCACTGATAAGGGAGGTCCTCCTCTCCTTCTCTCTGATCCTAGTCTATCAGGTCTCATCAGGAGTGGTTGCATTGCTTTCCTCTGTGGCCTGGTAAGGCTGCTCCCCCCCTCAGGGGAAGGTGACCAAAGAGCAGGCCAATCAGTTCATGTCAGACACAGTTCCTTTCCCCATTAACTATGAAGACCACTTGGACACTGAATTGCCATAGGCTACCTCCATGCAGGGGTTCCAGGCCAACTCCATGAGTGGTCCTTGGCTGGAGTATCAGTCTTAGAAAAGACCCCTGTGCCCAGACTTTTTGGATCTGTTGCTGTCCTTGTGGAGCTCCTGTCCTGTCCAGGTCTTAACTATCTTCCACTTCTTTCATAAGATTCCCTGCACTCTGCCCAAAGTTTGGCTTTGAGTCTCTGCATCTGCCTCCATACCCCGCAGGGTAGAGCCTTTCAGAGGACTTCTGTGGTAGGTTCCTGTTCTGTCCCCTGTTTTCTCCCTCCTTTGATGTCCACCCTCTTTGCCTGTTTGAATGGGGATTGAGCGTATTAGCCAGAGTCTTTCTTCCTGATTAGTTTTCATAGGTGTGCAGATTTTAGTATATTTATCCTATATTATATGTCTAATATCCACTTATGAGTGAGTATATACCCTGTGTGTCTTTCTGCTTCTGAGATACCTCACTCAGGATGACCTTTTCCAGTTCCCACCATTTACCTGCAAATTTCATGATTTCCTTGTTTTTTATTGCTGTGTAATATTCTATGGTGTAGATATACCACAATTTCTGTATCCATTCCTCAACTGAGGGGCATCTGGGCTGTTTCCAGCTTCTAGGTAGTACAAATAAAACAACTACAAACATGGTTGAGCAGATGTCCTTGTTGCATACTTGAGCATCTTTTAGATATATGCCTAAGAGTGGTATATCTGGATATTGAGGAAGGGCTATTTCTAATTGTCTGAGAAAGAGCCAGATTTATTTCCAAAGTGGTTGTACAAGTTTACATTCCCACCAGCAGTGGAGGAGGGTTCCCCTTTCTCCACATCCTCTCCAGCATGTGTTGTCACTTGAGTTTTTCATCTTAGTCATTCTGATGGGTTTAAGGTAAAATCTCAGGGTTGTTTTGATTTGCATTTCCCTGATGATTAAGGACATTGAAAATTCCTTTAAGTGTTTCTCTGCCATTCGATATTCCTCTATTGAGAATCCTCTGTTTAGCTCTGTACCCCATTTTTTAATCGGATTACTTGATTTGTTGCTGTTTAAATTCTTGAGTTCTTTAAATATACTGGATAGCAGATATAATGTCAGATATAAGGTTGGTGAAGATCCTTTCCCAATCTGTAGGCAGTCATTTTGTTTTGATGACAGTATCCTTTGCTTTACAGAAGCTTTTCAGTTTCATGAGGTCCCACTAATTGATTGTTGCTCTTAGAGCCTGTGCTGTTGGTGTTCTGTTTAGGAAGTTGTCTCCTGTGCCATTGAGTTCAAGGCTCTTCCCCACTTTTTCTTCTAATAGGTTTAGTGTGTCTGGTTTTATATGGAGGTCTTTAATCCACATGGACTTTAGTTTTATGCAGGGTGATAAGTATGGATCTATTTGGATTTTTCTGCATGTAAACATTCAGTTAGACCAGCACCATTTGTTGAAGATGCTATCTTTATGGCAACAAAAAGTAGCCAAGCACACAAACTTAATACCACAGCCAACATCAAAATCAAAGGCTCTAACAGCCACTGGTCATTAATCTCTCTCAACATCAATGGACTCAATTCTCCAATAAAAAGACACAGACTAACAGAATGATGCATAAACAAGACCCAACAATCTGTTGCATACAAGAAACACACCTAAGTCACGAAGATAGTCATTATCTGAGGGTAAAAGGCTGGAAGACGGCTTTCCAAGCAAATGGACCCAAGAAGCAAGCAGGAGTAGCCATTCTAATAGCTGATAAAATAGACTTTCAATCAAAATTAATCAAAAGGGTTGGGGAAGGACACTTCATACTCATCAAGGGAAAACTCCAACAAGAAGACATCACAATCCTGAACATCTATGCCCCAAATAAAATGGCATCCACATTTGTAAAAGAGACATTGATAAAACTTAAACCACATATAGATCCCCACACATTAATAGTGAGAGACTTCAACACCCTACTCTCAACAAAGGACAGGTCAACAAGACAGAAATTAAACAAAGAAACAATGTCTCTAACAGAGGTCATGAATCAAATGGACCTAACAAACCTCTACAGAACCTTTCACCCAAACATAAAAGAATTTACCTTCTTCTCAGCACCTCATGGAACCTTCTCCAAAATAGACCATATAGTTGGTCACAAAGCAAGTCTCAACAGATACAAAATGATTGAAATAATTCCCTGTATCCTATCTGACCACCATGAACTCAATGACAACAGAAATAACAAAAAGCCTAAACACACATGGAAACTGAACAACTTGCTACTCAATGACAGCTGGGTCAGGGAAGAAATAATGAAAGAAATTAAAGTCTTCCTAGAATTCAGTGAAAGTGAAGGCACAACATACCCAAACTTGTAGGATACAATGAAAGCAGTGCTAAGAGGAAAGTTCAGAGCACTAAGTACCTTCAAGTAGAAATTCGAAACATCTCATGCAAGCAACTTAATGGCTCACCTAAAAGCCCTAGAAAAAAAAAGAAGCAGACACACCAAAGAGTAGCAGATGGCTGGAAATAATCAAACTCAGGGCTGAAATCAATAAATTAGAAACAAATAAAATAATTCAAAGAATCAATGAAACCAAGAGCTGGTTCTTTGAGAAAATCAACAAGATAGACAAACTCTTAGCCAAACTAACTAAAAGGCAGAGAGACACTATCAAATCAACAAAATCAGAAATGAAAAGGGGGACATAACAATAGACACTGAGGAAATCCAAATAATCGTTAGGACTTACTTCAAAAGTCTATATGGCACAAAATTTGAAAATCTAAATGAAATGGACAATTTTCTGTATCGATTCCACTTACCAAAGCTGAATCAAGGCCAGGTGAATCAATTAAATTTATTTTAAATGCAAAAGACTGTTCTGTGGGCTTATATTTCAACAAATTTATGTATTTAGGTTTCTTAAACACTTCTACCTCCCTTCCAATCCACTGATCGGAGGTAGGGGAGAAAGAATTTAATAGGAAAATGGAGTTGTAGACTTTTTTAGAAGTATTTCCTTGGGATGAGTCCATTCTTTGTTGTCTGGATACCAGCAGTCCAGTCCAAATGCCAACACTAAACATCAACATGAATCAGCATGTTTCAGCAGATTGGAACAAGTCAGTGAAAGCCGCAAAACTCAGTTGGATTGCCCCAAGAAATTCTTCGAAACATTTCTCTTTTAAGTGTCTAGCAAAGATGTCAATCCAAAAAAAGTGTTCTTTCACTGTCTGTGGGCTTCTATATATCTCCTTTCCTCAGAGTCCACCCATGGATGTTTTCAGCTGGCCAAAGTCATACCCCTCACATGAGACAGCTTGAAGAAAAACATCATGTGCCCTCTCACAAGGCAGATTCCAGCAAAACATCACATGACTCAGCTGAGTCTTCAAAGAAACTAGAAACTTCCACTTCACTGTTCAATGAAAATAATAGCATCTATTATAGGGCTTGCTATTATACGACCATGTAAAAATATTGTATAACAACAATACTAAGACCAAAACCTGAAAAAAACAGTGTTGTCAAGCATTATATATATATATATATATATATATATATATATATGTATACATATTTTACTAAAGTTAAAGCTAATTAAGTTGGAAAAAATGCCGCAATAAGCTGAGGATAATGAATTATGCATCTTAGCTCAGTCACTAAAATAGTGTTATGCTTTTAGCTAAAATACCAAGAGAAATTAAAAGAAAGATATATGGCAACTTTCAAAAAGAAAGGAAGAAAATTGAAAAATTAAAAGGCATAAACCACTTTGTTTTCATGTTACAAAATAGTGATTAAATTTAACTATAGTATTTGTTAAATTTTAATACACTAATAACAATTTAAAGGATCATTCAATTAGATTTAATAAATTTCTTATTACATACTATATATTAATATTTGATCGTAACATAGCAAGTTCAAGTCTAAGAGGTCACAAAAAGAAGCATCTGGTAGTCAGTAGAAAGCTGGAGGTTATGTTCATACCATACAAATGTATGGTGGGAACATACATACATACAAATGTATGTACAAACTTGGTGGGAAAGTGGCACGATGGGAGATCAAAAAGGAGGACTTCATCTGATCAATAAACAATTGATTAACAGAATAAAACAACAATAAATATATACAAATCCAATTCAACACTTTAAATATACAAGCAAAAAATACAAAGTTAGGAAAAGAAAATTGCCTGCTCACAGTTGGAGATTCTGATGTTCTGAGCTTTTTCATATAACTGTCTTTCCAAATGAATATGGGCTTTTCACGAAGAGAGGCCAACTGCTAGACTGAAATGATTTTAGTTGATTTCAACAAATTAAGCCTAACAGAGTATGTCTCTGATCAAATAAAATGAACTCAGAAAGCAATAAAAACATGTATACAAATCCCAAATGTGTAGAAGTGAAACAAATCACATTTCTGAATATTACATGGCTTATAGGTAGAAAAAATAACTGGAAATGTTTCCACCTGTAAAATAAAGAATACTGGGAGGGGTGATCAAGCATAAATAATAATGAGACACACTCATATGCATACTCTAAAATATGCAATTTGTATGATATTCTAGTTAAATTCATCATTGTATCAGTGCAAGACATGTTATTCAGCAGTTGGCAACTATTCAAAAATGCTAAGGTCACAAAAATAAATGTTTATAAATTACTGTTCAGAGTAACAATAAAAAATAAAACAACAAAAATTGAAAAACATGAGCTAGTTGATAATGTATCAGTGTCAACTCTCTAGTTTTGATACTTATCCTATGGCTAGGACATGACAATAAAATTTGGAAAAGTTGAGTGAAAGACACATTTCAACTCTTTATATTCTGCTTCTTTAAAAAAATGTTTGAATATAATATTTTTTTAATTCTAACATTTATGCAACATATTTTGATTATGTTAACCCATCTATTCATCCCCTAATTTGATCATTGCACGCATGAGCTCACATTCAGTTGTGAATTCTTACACAAGACCTGTACAAGACCAAACCAGTCAATACTCATCATGGAAAGAGGAGGAGCCCAACATCTCCAGGAATGTTAAATTGTAATTTAAAATTCATTTTTAAATTAAAGGTGATGTTTTGAGAGAACTTATAGCACAGTTTTAAACAGACTTCTTAAGATTTTCAAGTCAAAACAAACTAAATAGAAACAAAAAAGTTATGAGGCAGAAAATACAAAACCAATGTACAAATTTGACAGAGACAGCTCTCTAAAGTGTGTTGTTTATGTATTCATGAAATTAAGACCTAAAGGATTTCCAGGGTAGTTAATGAGTTCTGGTAATTTTGTCTCAGCTTCTGCTTTGCGTGTATGTTGAATGGTTACAGTTGTCCTTGATGCAGACTCAAGCTCTGCACCTCCCTAATTCAATCAACACACTAGATCTAAACCTCTGTCTTATACCCAGTGGATCCTGACTCTATGCAACAGATCATACAGCCAGCGTGGCTTATCCTACTAACCCTAAAGTCTTGAAAGGACTAAAGCTACATTCATATTCCTTACTGTGAAAACATGGAAATCTTGGCTGCTGGTCTCACCAGCCCGTGTACCTGATTCTAACCATTTCCTAGATATTTAAGGCTGCGTTCACTGGTAAAGGGATTATCTTGATTGCAATAAACTGGACATGGATCAAATGCCAGGAGCACATCTGCCACTGTAAACAAAGTTTCTGTAAAACGACACCTGATCACATACCAGGTGTCTGCACTGAACCATAGAAAGGGTAAAGAAATGTCCCATGAGAGCTACAGAATTAAATATCTCAGGGCTCCCTAAAAGCAGGGTTAGACTGTCTATCTATTTTCAAAAGAGAGGTATTTAAAGCAGAACAGTAAAAATAGAGCTAAGAGCATTAGCAGTACATGAATTAAGCCACTTTTACCTGGTATTGTTCTGGGACAAATTTAAACTAAATACATAGCTTGAAACTTTTGAAATATAAAAGTAATATCAATTCATTCAAGCTTCTTCAAGGAAGGGTCCTTGTTAAATACTTCAGGGTATTCTGGATAATACTTTGCACGAACGCAGCACCCAGCTCTTAGTCCTCTGAGACCTAGATGAGGTTGTCATTTCTAATCCACAATTTACACTGTAAGTATTGCTGTGTGTATACAGTAATAGCCTCCTGTTGGTACTTCTGTCTTTAGTTTTCACAAAAGGATACTGGAAAACTGAAGTTCAAACTCAACAGTTTCCATGAATTCTTGGTTTTAAGAAATATTGCAGCATTCTGCCTTGGAGTTTGGATTCTAAAAGCAAGCATAACAAACATATTCTGGAAAGAGGCAGAAAGTGAGTATTTTAGACACCAGTGATGATTCATCATGTCCCTGTGACCACCACTCAAACCTGAGACTGCAGTGCAGAAGCCCGTGGGCATCAAGCGAACAAACAAGCAAGCTGCCTTGCCATGAAGTTTCACACTTGTGGAAAGTGAAATGGGAATCACATGTAATTTCTATGAGATACTGTTCCCCTAACTGTTTAAATATGATAATAATAATAATATAATAATAATAATTATAATAAAACTTTCCAAATACAGGGACCACACAAGCAGGCAGCAAATCAGTTTTATTTCACAGGCTGTAAATTATTAGCCACTGGCTTAGAAGTTTGCACAACAAAGTATTATTTTTGTCAGTTTTTACTACTATGTTTTTGTATGCATATTTATGAGTTATATATGCATATGTACATACAAACACATGAAACAATGATGAGGTATCTAGTATATTAACAGAGGTAAAGAATTCAGCAAAATTTACATTTGGAAATTCAGATTCTATTTATCTTCCTACTATCACATTACTTTTAATTTTAAATCTCTGTTAACAGTCACTTTTCCAATAAAGTTTAAGACTTTGCTGAACAACTTCATAAAATAAGAACTAAAAAGGTATTTATATTAGCTCAGCATGCATCCATAAATTCAAAATTGTTTATTTTATCTGAACATAGAAATAAAGTAGTTGGTATGGTATAATGGAAATTCATTGACAGTAGCATAATATTTAAAACTGGTAATCGGGCTGAGGAGATAGCTCAGTCAATAAACAAGAACAATGACATGGAGTTTTATCCACAAGTTTCATGAAGAAAACAAAACAAGGCTTGGTGGCATGTGACAGGTATGAATAGATAAGATGATCCCTAAGGCCCAAATGGCTCACCAGGCTACTCAGTGAGAAAAAGGAAAAGGTGGGCAGCGCCCAAAAAATAATGCCCAGAGATGCCCTCTTAGCTCTCGATGCACAGACACATATAGAATATATACCCAAACACATATGCACATACACACATACACACACATGGAGAGAAAGAGAGGCAAACTTTATGAAGTACGGCTGTGGGCTCACAAGTCTATATTTAAAAAATTAAAAATCTTAATCAATTTAATAATAATATCAATCAAAATTATGTTTATTAAAATGTATTATTGGTATATATTTATTTATTGGTATATATTTATAATGAATTTAACAATATATTCATTCAAATATATCATATTCTTTGATCCATTCAAAATGAACTACTCTGCCTGGGCCACTTTCCAGTCCCATTAGCCTACTTTCTTTTTTCAGCCTCCTATCACTTTTTTATAAATATGTATATTCTCGTAAATGCTGAATAAAACTTTATTACAAACAACCCCACCCACATGCATATATACATACATACATACATACATACATACATACATACATATTTACATGCATACATATTTTATTGATGGTCATTTTGGCTCCATAACTGAGCTATTGTGAATAGGGCTATAACAGCAGGCCTGCATACACAGGTGTCTCATAAAACAGTAGCTTAGAATCCTTTGGGTATATTCCCAGGAGTGGTGTCTTAGTTATGGCTTCTATTTCTGTGATAAAAACACTATGGCCAAAAGCAACTTGGGGGAACTTATAACCCTCAGGTCACACTCCATCCCTGAGAGAAGTCAGGGTAGGGACTCAAAGCAGGGATCTAGAAAAAAGAACCAGAGCAGAGGCCATGCTACATATGGCTTGCTCAGTACGGTGTCTTCAACCTGCTTTCTTATATCATCCAGTACCATCTGCCTAGAGATGTCACCACCCAATATGGGCTGGACCCTCATATGTCAATCACTAATCAGGAAAATATTCAGTAAGTTTTTTTTTTTTAATTCTTAATTGAGGATACATCTTTCTAAATTACTCTAGCTTATGTCGAGTTGATAAAAGAAAAAAGAAAAAGTAAAAACAGGATGACTGGTACAGTTGCAACATATGGTAATCATATTTCTACTTTTTAATGGAACTCCATATTGGTTTCCACATCAAACTAATTAACATTTCCATAAAAAAGTGTGTGAAGCTTCTTTCTCCCCTACATCCAAGCATTGTTATTTATTTATTTATTTATTTATTTATTTATTTATTTATTTATTTATTTATAAAAACTGCATGGTACTGGCATAGAAACAAAATGATGGATCAATGGAATTGAATAGAAGACCCAGATATAAACCCACACACCTAAGGTTACTTGTTTTTTGACAAAGAAGCCAAAACCATAGAATGGAAAAAGCTTCATCAACAAATGATGCTGCTCTAACTAGATGTCTGCATGTAGAAAAATACAAATAGATCCATACTTACCATCCTACACAAAACTGAAGTCCAAGTGGATGAAAGACCTCAACATAAAACCAGACACAATAAATCTGTTAGAAGAAAAACTATGGAATAGCCTGGAACTCATTGGCTCTGGAGGCAACTTCATAAACAGAACACCCACAGCACAGGCTCTAAGCTCAACAATCAATATATGGGACCTTACGAAACTGAAAAGGTTCTGTAAAGCAAAGGACACTGTCATCAGAACAAAACTACAGCATACAGACTGGGAAAGGATTTTTACCAACTATATATCTGACAGAGGGCACATATCCAGTATATATAAATAACTCAAGAAGTTAAGCAGGAACAAATCAAGTAATCCAAGTGGGTTACCTAGCAATGGGAAGAGGGACTGCCTCTGACATAATTTGATTGGCCTGCTCTTTGATCACCTCCCCCTGAGGGGGGAACAGCCCTACCAGGCCACAGAAGAGGACAATGTAGCCACTTTTGATGAGAACTGATAGACTAAGATCAGAAAGGAGAGGAGAACCTCCCCTATCAGTGGACTTGGGGAGGGGCATGCATGCAGAAACGGGAGAGAGGGTGGGATTGGGAAGGGAGGAGGGAGGGGCTTATGGGGGGATACAAAATGAATAAAGTGTAATTAATAAAAAATAAAAAAAGATAATTAAAAAAAGAAAATGGAGTACAGGGTTAAACAGAGAATTCTCAATAGAGGAATATCGAATGGCAGAAAAACACTTAAAAAAAAGCTCCATGTCCTTAGTCATCAGAGAAATGCAAATCAAAACGACCCTAAGATTTCACTTTACACCCATCAGAATGGCTAAGATTAGAAACTCAAGTGACAACACTTGCTGGAGAGGATGTGGAGAAAGAGGAACCCTCTTCCATTGCTGGTGGGAATGTAAACTTGTACAACCACTTCAGAAATCAATCTAGCACTTTCTCAGAAAATTAGGAATAGCACTTCTTCAAGATCCAGCTATACCTCTCCTAGGCCTATAGCCAAAGACGCTCAAGTATTCAACAAGGACATCTGCTCAACCATGTTTGTAGCAGCTTTATTTTTAACGGCCAGACGCTGGAAACAGTCCAGATGCCCCTCAGTTGAGGAATGGACACAGAAATTGTGGTATATCTACACAATGGAATATTGCTCAGCAATAAAAAACAAGGAAATCATGAAATTTGCAGGTAAATGGTAGGAACTGGAAAAGGTCATCCTGAGTGAGGTATCTCAGAAGCAGCAAGACACACATGGGTGATATATACTCACCCATAAGTGGATATTAGGCATATAATATAGGATAAACATAATAAAATCTATACTCCTAAAGAAGTTAAACAAGGAGGACCCTCGAGAAGTTACTCAATTCCTCACTCAGAAAGCAAATGGAGTAGACATCGGAAACAGGAGAAAACAGGGAACAGGACAGAGGCCTACAACAGAGGGCCTCTGAAAGACTCTGCCTAGCAGGATATCAAAGGAGATACTGAAACTCATAGTTAAACTTTAGGCAGTGTGCAGGAAACCTTATGGAAGAAGAGGGAGATAGAAAGACCTGGAGAGGACAGGAGCTCTACAAGGAGAGCAACAGAACCAAAAAATCTGGGCCCAGGGGCCTTTGTAAAGACTGATACTTCAACCAAGGATCATGCATGGAGATAACCTAGACCCCTTGCTCAGATGTAGCCCACGCAGCTCAGTGTCCAAATGGGTACCCTAGCAAGGGTATCAGAGGCTGTTTATGACATGAGCTCAGTGGTTGGCTCTTTGATCACCACCCCCTGGCAGGAGTGCAGCTTACCAGGCCACAGAGGAAGACAAAGCAGCCAGTCCTGATGAAATATGTTTCCCTAATGCTGAAGAAGATAAAAGTTCTTTTCAACAAATCCAGTTTTCCCTTCTTACCTACATTCCGCCAGGCTTCTTCCCAAAGGTTTATTTATCTGCAATTCATGTATTTTAATATTTGTGTGTGTGTGTGTGTGTGTGTGTGTGTGTGTGTGTGTGTGTGTGT
>NW_026591597.1:3282390-3298688 GCF_907164565.1 Psammomys obesus | reverse complement strand
TGTGTGTGTGTGTGTGTGTGTGTGTGTGTGTGTGTGTGTGTGTGTGTGCCTGCCTAACATACAGGCATACAGGTACCTGTGAGCCACCTGACAATGGATTCTGGCAACAGAACTCAGGTACTCTGAAAGAGCAGAAATGGCGCTTATGTGCTAAACCTTCTCTTTAGCCCCAGTTCTTATTATTTAAACCTAAGATCTTTTTAAACTAAAAATTTGTAAATCCAAAGTTTCCTTAATTATATTTCAAAAGTAAGAAACTAGAATAAAGATGCATTGCCCTGGGCCTGGATACATGAAAGCATTTAGAATCCTCAAGCACTCAAATAATGAGCATAGCTGAGGGCTACAAAGAAGGAAGATGTGAGAACAGGGTCAAAATATCCACAAGTGCAACACTGAAAGTCAATATGCTTATCATGCCTGGAGTGCCAAAACATATTGAATTCTCTAATCATATTGTGTGTGATATTTCAATGTTTCAATAAGACAACAGCCCGTGAAAGTTAACTTCAATCAATAGAAACTGAAAAAAAGGTCCAGCATTGATTCAGAAATAATTTTAACTCAGAATCCTTACTATAAATATATTGAAAGAATTTGATACTTTAAGATACCATTTCAAAAAGGCAAGGGCATTATTATAGATTGGTAATGGTCAAAGAAACACAGGTTCTTGTAGTATGTCACAAAGGGCCTCTCCTAATGAGAAGAGCTAAAATAGTTTGTCTCAAGAAACAGATATTTGAGCCAAAATAACTTACTGAGATTAAGATTTATCTAACAAAGAGCAATTTATCTAACAATGGAAAAGGATTCTTGCACAAAGGGTGGGGGGAAGTAAGCCATGTTGACTGCACCTCGCAAAACATGAGAACCCAGTAAGAGCCAGATGCAGGCTCATATTCTAACAAGTTTGAATATTTTTCTAAAAGTCTGTGATAGATTATAGGGTTTAAGTAGGAAAGTGATCTCCTGGGATATGTTCCCAAATTGGATCACTCTGATGAGTTTGAACAAATTTATTTCAAGTTTCATTTTCTCAAGTATAAGTACACAGAGGACCCTAGCAGCAGAGATCTAGAGGGACCTTTGTGCTGGTCATCAACGTGGAAAACACGCACCCAACAGAGCAAAACTATCAGTACAGCCAAGCTTTACGCAGTTGAATTATAGTTGAGGTTTGGAAAAACTTCAGGTAGGTGCATCTAGCCACAATTGAGTAAGATCCTACCAGATGACTCCCGTGCTAAAACCCAATGACCATTCAGTCAAATTAAATACTGCAGCCACCTGAGGCATTGGAAAATGATCACAGAGGAGGCTTTGGTAAGGAGTACACATTCAGAGAAGAGGTGTAAGATTCAGAATAAAGTGATATAATTCTAATATGTCACTATATCTCATGTATCACTATAATTCAGATATAAGTCTATTATATCACTAGTCTCTTTCAATGATTTTAGCCTAGGGCTAATACACTATGTCTGACTTAGGTGTCAAACATGCTGTTGAGAAAGATATACCATTGGCACTAGCTGGAAGATCTGGAGGTGCAAAGAGAATGGTAAAGCTTCAGAATCAAAAGAGAAAGGACTCCATGTTTCTTTGTATGTATGTCCCTGATTATCCTGAACCATCTGCGAGTAAATTCATAAGCACTCAGCTGAGGACAAAGTGTTAGAGGACATAAAAGGAATAAGCTAACCCGAAGAAAGATTAATAGAAATTATCTAATGTTTCTACTAATAAATATGAATAAATGAGATGAAGAATAACAAATAAATTTGACATTGCCTTGGGGACCTCAAATAACATCAAATGCCTAATGTAATATATATTATATATATATATATAATATATATACATATATGTATATATATATATGTGAGACCCTACAGTGAGAGGAGAACATATTATGACAATGATTTTGTTAGGTAATGGTAAAATCTCCATATTTAACTTAAGAGAGATGCAAATATAAACAGTTAATAGCCATTAGGGAGAATAAATACAAGGAAGCCTAGACTGAGTCTTCTATCATGTTCAAATTAAAAAAAAAAACCAAACATGAAAAAGAAATTTTGAAGGCAAGCAGAAAGACTGGAAAGGAATAATAGTGGATAGAAACTTGGAAGCACAGACAACACTGAAAATAGTAAATATGAGAATAAACTCAAATGACTCTTTTGCATGTTTAGTTTTTCTCATCTTTATAAATCATGTAACTACTAAAAGCAAAATTTATAACTAAAGCAGTGACTCATGAAGTTTATAACATATATAAATATATTTATAACAACTCTACCATAATTAAAGGTGAGGACGAATATACACTGTTGCCAAATTTATATATATATTTTAAGAGAAAGCACATGATCTCCAAATTCACTGGAAAATGTTAAATATGTACGCTTCCCCCCATTACAGTTTTATTTTTAATTACAGAGGGCTGCTATAGAGTCTAGTGGATGCCATGCAAACATGAAAAGCCTAGTTCAAATCTCTAGCATTCACGTAAGAGTCATACATGTTGCTGTACATCCGTACGTGCAGTACTGGCTGTGCAGAGACAGGGAAATCCTAGGGGTTTATAGCCAGCAAGTGCAGCCAAAATGTTAATGAGAGACACTGTCTCAAAAACTGCTATGATGTGCAAGAGAGGATGATAACAGACATTTACCTCTGGGCTTCAGGGGCTCATGCACAGGCAAGTGCACATGCTCACATACTAATACATCTTCCCCTCCACATACCAAGAAGTATAAGGAAGGATCTAAAAACATATGACCGTTGGGGAATTCATTAGGACATTTGGAGCAATGAATAGATCTAACAGTTACTGTAGCAGTTGTCAGAGTGCCATTTGATTGCCCCTTCTAAAAGGAGCTTGCCATTCTGTGGCAAGAAGTTCACAGATCTAGCCACTTCCAACTGCTCTCATCTTTTGGAGCCTCCCTGGGCACTGAACTGGAGCTGCTCTTCCTAAGCAACTCTCATTGACAAGCGGGAATGGCGAAGACCTCGGAACCCAGACAATTTGAACACAGGGCCTCGCTAATGGCTGATACTTGGTCTACAGATACTTCACTGGGTTGGCTAAAGACTTTCCCTATCCTTACCAAGGCTGAATTCACTGCCTGCCCAGCATGGCTGTTCTTCCTTCGATTTTTCATTCTTTCTATTAATTACTCTCCTCTGATAAAATGTCAGACAAAAGTGCAACTGAAAGGAGGAAGATTTATTTTGACGTTTGAGGCCACAGTTATTGTGCCCCATTATCCTGAGTATATGGTGAAACAGAACAGTAAGGGAGAAGGAAGACAAAGCAGAGAGGTGCAGCTCAAGACAACTGGGAAACAGAAAGCTGGACACTGGAGATCCATCATCTTCTTCCTTTTCATATTTGTATTCTATCTGGGACCCCAGTGCATGGGACAGGACAACACCACCCATATTCAGAGTAGATCTTCACTTCTCTGGTGAATATTTCTAGAAACATCACTGTAAACACAACCAATAAGATTTACCAGGTGATTCTAAATTGGGTCAAATTGACTAGGAAGATTAATCATTACACACTCAATAGAACTCTTGTACTCAAAATTCTAAGTTAAGCTTCTGTTTCCAGAGGATCCAAACAACTCAGTTCATTCCACAGCTAGAATCTTGTCTATGATTTTATTTATTTATTTATTTATTTATTTATTTATTTATTTATTTATTATTTATTTATTTTTAAACGGGTCATCTAGGAATCTCTTCAATTTCCTTGAACCAAGACAAAAGATGGAGACTTATTTCTGTTTGATGGTTGTGACAAGGGATATTTTTTCATGACCTTAGTGCACACACCCTTCATCCAAGAAGCACAAGAAAGTGCTTGAGGAGCCAAGCAGTCTACCTGCTATAACTGCCAACAAAAATGTCACTTTTTCCATCCTGGCTTTTCGTATCCAGTAGAGATATGAGCTAGTATTGAACAATAATAAAAATTCACAACAGGTATTTGCTCAGATAGACTTGGCACTTGGAATGCACCCAAGGTAGTTATATTTATTATCACAGCACATCATTCATGGCAAAGAAGGGAATTTTATGCTCTTTTATTTCATTCCTATATTTTAAAAAAAAGTATGTAACCATTATACAAGGGTGGAGGTGATGTGAATAACAATGTAAATGAAGCCAATTCTCTGAGGTGTTACAAGCACAAGAGAATATTGGAATCAAGAAAAGGCTCTCTTCACAACAAAGGGAAGGATAATTGAGAGAATAGAAACAGATAAAAAGCATTTTTCACCTTTTCAATGGGATAATATTAACCTAAAACATAGCCATCCATGTCATACATTTAAACTTTACTAATGAGACAGTAGAAATATAGCAGACAGAGAAAAGTTGATTTGGATAAAAGAAGGAGCACAGGCCCAGACCTAGAGACTGGTAACCATGCATATTATCTGTGATGATGGTAAGCCCTGAATGTCAACATCTGTATAATGGTACATCACCAAGTAGGGGAATTGTGCAGATGAAATGTGAAAAAAAAATAAATCTTAAACAACCTACCATTATAATAATTTCCAGAAAACGCTAGGATGGCTCAGTATTTATTAGCAACAAATTGAATATCTGAGGCCTAACAAATAAATTAATGTTGAAAGGAAAAGTGGTACTGATCTGTGAAACCTGAAACAAGTTGATAGTAACCGAAGTAGTTAACCAAGCCACCTGCCAATGGAGATGAAGCTATGTTTGCAGAAGCAAATGACTTCTCTATAAGGAGAAACATCAGTGTAAGCGTTCACGCACAGAAAAATAAACAAATAATAGGGAAACACAAATGAGCAAGACATGCTATGACAGCGTCGAAAGGATAAGACAAGCCACATACTAGTGTGAAATGCTTCCGGAGACACATCTGGTAAAGAGTCATAAAAATGTTATCTAACAGAACTAAACGGTGCTTTAAACTCAGTATTAGAATAACAAACAACTGAGTCAAAAAAATAAGCCAAACACTATAATAAACACACAACACAGAAAATATAGATGACAAATAAGATAAAAAGAGTCTTAACACATCCCATCTCGTGAAGAAGGTGCAAATCAAAGCAGCAGTGAGATACCAACGTATGTCTGTTAAATGCCCCACTTCCTGTACCCAACAATACTAAATGCTGACAAGATATGGGGCTATCATTCGGGACTGGTAGGAATTCTGACAGACATAAAGCACCATTCTTTGTCTTGCTTCAAAAAACTGAAGATAATTCCCGAAGACCCATTAAAAATTAAAAATTAAAAAAAAAAAAAACGAAATAAAGTTCTCACCTTTGGAATGAACTGAATAATGGACCCTCTGGAAAGTAGAAATTGAACTTAAATGGGATTTTGAGGTGCTTATTGAAAAAAAAAGAAGTTTGCCAGTTTCTAGAGAAACAAAACATACGCTTACCATAGGATTTAGAAATCATGCTCATTGGTATTTATCCATAGAATTGAAAAATTGGTGTTTGTATATACAGAAACTGCACATGGATGCTTCTACCAGCTTTATTGACAGACAGAACTTGGAGGTAGCAAGATACTCCTCAGTGATGCAGCGGGAAGATCATGGTTTAGTTCAAGGATGCAGGGTGCAGACACTGTACCAAAATAAAAACAAATAGTTTTTGAACCAGAAAGTAAAGCTATTTTCTCTTGAACTCACAGCAACCTTGATCTTCATACCACTGTGCTTTCCAGTCAGAATGGAAAAACCAGAAGAAAAAAAAAAACCCCAGCAAATATGCAGAAATAATGGATTAACTTTTATACAAGTTCACTTCATGCCCAGCAGAGTAGGAATTCATATTACTATCTTTATGAAACATTGCAATTGTGTGTGTAAAATGCAGTAACAGCTATTAACACGTGCAGTAACTGAGTTCCAGGGAGACTCAAAGAAACATCCCATGCAAGCATATGGCAGCAGAGTGGAAATATGGCAGCAGAGTGACAGGCAGCAATCCTGTCACCAGAAAACCCAGGGAAGAGAGGAGGGGCAGACCAGTTCACTTCAGCACACATTGATCCAGCTCAGTGATGCATAACGTTAGTTTGGCAAGTAAATCTGGGAGGTGAGCTTTTATAGATAAGGAAAATGGAAGAGGCTCAGAGGAGTCACCAAGAACAAACAAAGAAGAGCTAGAAGAGAAGACAGGCCTCTGTCTTCCTCTCTTCCTGTGCTCCGTTCTCAACTGAATGAAAGACAGTTACGGGTAAATTGAGGTCTGCAGTTACCCAAAAGAGAAGGATGAGGTATTTCTACTAAGACTAGAGTATTTGGCAATGTCTACTCTCATAATACAACCTTGATCTTTGAAAAATACAAACTTTATGAGGGCATAGAAAACAAATGTTTTGGGTGATATCCCCAGTACCTATCATGGCTCTGGCAGTGGGTAAATCACTCAATACATACTTATTGAATAAATGAATATATGGGGTAGAAGAAAAGAGTCATATCCTCAAATCTTTAATTAGAACAGAACTCACACTTCAGCAGAGAGAACCTCACTTGAGATCTTTTATGTGCTGTAATGTAAACTATGCTTCTGCTTGTGGATGCCTCTTGAGTGCACTTTGGTAATGGCTCTCAGACCTCACTTAGGACAGTGATTCTCAACTTCTGGGTCGTGACCCCTTCTGAGGTCATATAAAAGATACCCTGCATATCAGGTGTTTACATTATTGCTTTACAACAGTAGCGTAAATGCAGTTATGAAGTAGCAGCAAAATAATTTCTTGGTTGGGGCTTACCACAGCACAAGGAACTGTATTGACTTAAGGTCTCTGGGTAACATGTTTTCTCCTCTGAAAAGGTAATGTCTGCATTTGTAATGCTCTTCTAATGTCCCGTGTCTTCTCTCAGGAAGCAATAGACTTCTTTGCCAAACACCATCCCATTAGCTCTCAGAACAACCCTGACCCTTAGTGGCAGTCTTGCATCCAAAACAACAATGATGATTTCAAGGCTGGTGGATGTCTTTGACCTCCTGCCAGATTAGAAGATGAAGGATTAAGAATTTGCCTTTCAGAGTTTAATTACGCCAAGGTGAGGCTATTAGCTTTCTTCAGCAAGCATATTGAAATGGGTTTAGTGTAACTCCTAGGACTAGAAGAACATAGTATGGAATACCAAATGAAAGTTAACAAATAGTAAAAATAAAACACACTTTTTTTTCTTATTAGAAAAAAAAAAAAAAAAAGAACAGTGAGAGAATCTAAGCCCTGTGGCAGAGCAAACATACTTGTCTCTTCAGCTTGCCAGATGGGGATCTGAGGTCCCAGAAGGCAGGATGGAGACCCAGGGTGCTGCCTCATCCTAATGAGGTTTGCCCTAGAATTGAAGGAGACAGATGGACCTGCAGCTTGGAAGCCCTCAGCAATCTCCCTGGGAACTGGCAAGCAAGGAGTGAATTCCCACCTTCAGTCTCTGTTCCTTTCTCTGCCCTCTCACTCCCAGCCCTACCTCTCTCTGTGTCTTCTTGTTTGGGGAACATTTGTGTTGCTTTAAGCCACAATGAATTCTCTTCCACATATTTTCTCCTGCTGCTTCCTGATCTTCCAAGCTTCTCTACTCATCATTTCCATAATACTTCTCCTGCCGTATTGTTGCCTGTTTCATCTCCATCTTGATTAATTCTAAACCTGGTACAAGTACTTCAACAAGAGTCAAAGATGGCTTATTGAGAAGTGAGTACAGATACTGTTTGAACCTCTTATTTCTCTGTCTGCACTCAATTTAGAGTCTTCTGCTGGAGAAAAATGGGAATAAATGGCCATTTGAAGGAATGTAGGAATCCTCCTAGTAGAAGATAGCCCTAGGAAACTATGTCCTTTGGTAAATGTGAGTGATCTCATCTCACAGTGAGATCCAAGTATGCTACCCTGGATGACTTCAGAGTCGCCAAGTAGAGCATAATTCCCAGCCACCAGGCATTGAGCCAAATGCTTGTGGTATTCTTCCTTAGAGAACCACAAGCTAACTGGCTTTTTATGAAGGAATGATCAAAATTTGAGAACCAATTCTCACGGTGAATATTAAATACTCTTGCTCTCCTGTGGAGCTATTTCCCTCCAGACTTCCCCCAAAGCAGCCAGAGTACAAACAAACAAAAGTTATCATTGAAGAATGTAGAAAGCACCAGCTCTGTTAGATTTCAGTGTTTGAGAGACTGAATCAGGAGAATAAAATAAAACAAAACAAAAAATATTAAACTCAGAATTAATATAATGGTAAAATTGGAAAGGAAGCATAGGGATATGGGATCTGTTTAGAGGAAAGTGTCATTGACAAATGAAACATATTAGAGTTCTGTAGGTTTCACAATGGGTGGTGACACAGGAGTGTTATTATATTTAAAAATACCTAAATGTCCAGTCAAAAAGGAGCATGCATGAGCCAGTGATGAAAATCCAGAATGAGCTCCAAGTTGTGAATTGATACAGGTCAATCTGACTGAAAATTAAAGAGCAAGATTAAAATTGATCATATCAAAATCTTCACTTTAAAGACAAACAGGATAGACAACAGAAGCAGTGGAAGAGAGGGAACAGGATGGGAGTCTACAATAGAGGGTTCTCTGAAAGGCACAACCCTATAGGGGAGCAAAGCAAATGCTGAGATTCACAGCAGTTGAGAAGCAGTAGATACAGAGTGAACAGAGTGTAAAACAGACCTAACAGACTTTCTTGTCTGAAACTCCATAGCATTCAGGAAAAAGATTCCCTTTCTCCTGTCCTTGGAAACCGCCATTCTACCAACCTTCCATTTCTATGAATTTGACTACGTTTAGACCTTTGTACAGGTGGAATCATTCAGTATCATCAGGGTTGATTTCTTTCACTGAAAACAATATTCTACACTGTCTCTCATATTGTGGTAGGAAAGGAGAACCCTTTCATTGTTTTTAAGGTCCACATACCAAAAAGGAAAAGAAGAGTGCAACAAAATACATCTGGTTTACCAAATCGGGGGATATTTACGGGATTATCTTGGTCCTTGACACTAGCAGGCTGGCTGTGTTAAGGCAGAATCACATATCCAATAGAATGTACAGATTTGTAACTGGGACTTATTAGACTGATTTATAAAGTTAGCAATAGTCCCACAAGGGTTGTTCATGGGCCTAAGAGCATGGAAACCAGCAGTAACTGGTAGTAACAGTCTAAGAAAGCAAGAAGGGAGGAGGGAGGAGGGATGAAGGAAGGGAGAGATAGAGAGAGAGAGAGAGCGAGAGAGAGAGAGAAAGAATATCAATAATGCAAGCCAAAGGCCTAAAAGCCCCTGAGAGCTGCCAGTGGAAGAAATCTGAGCTCCAAGGCTAAAAGCCTGCAGTCTAGGGCTCACAGCAACAGTAGTGAGTAGATAAACTCTCTCACTTGCTCCAGCTCTGGTCTAGCTCTGGCTTTCCTCCTCTGCCTCTTTATTATCCCAAGACCCACACCTTACAGAATGCCAGTGCCTGCATTCAGGTAAATACATCTCTTCGGGGGCACCTAGAGGTGAGCTCTACCAATTTTCCAATTTTCTAAGAATACCTCCTTATATACAACCAAAGCTACCAATTAGGAAGTGATTTTTATTTGGTCATTTCATTAACGAACTCCAAATGCCTGTATCAGTGTATATAAAAAGAAAATCAGAAATTTATCAAAACTACAAGAGAAGAAAAGGGGAGAGATTTTGGTAAGCTGGAACTTTGGGCATTATTTTTCTATCCTTCAGCACTAGAGTTTACTATTTATGACTGATATAACTTTGCATCATCATTCTTGAAAAATAGCTATATTTCTTTTTTAATTTATTTTTTTTCTTTATTACAGTTTATTTACTTTGTATCCCAGCTGTAGCCCCTTCTTCATTCCCTCCCAATCCTACCCTCCCTCCCTCATCTCCTCCCATGCTCCTCTCCAAATCTGCTGATAGGGGAGGTCCTACTCCCCTTCCATCTGACCCTAGCCATTCAGGTCTCATCAGGACTGACTGCACTGAATTACTCTGTGGCCTAGTAAGGCTGTGTCCCTCTTAGGGGAGTTAATCAAAGATCCAGCCACTAAGTTCTTGTCAGAGAAAACCCCTGTTTCCCTTACTAGGGAACCCCTTGACCCTAAGCTGCCATGGGCTACATTTGTGCAGGGGTTCTAGGTTATCTCCATGAATGATCCTTGGTTGGCTTATCAGTCTCAGAAAAGACCCCTCTGCCCAGATTTTTTTTTTGGTTCTGTTGCTCTCCTTGTGGAGCTCCTGTGTTCTCTAGGTCTTTCTATCTCCCCCTTATTTCATAAGATTCACTGCTCTCTGCCCAAAGTTTGTCTGTGACTCTCAGCATCAGCCCTTGAATAAAGGAGGTGACTGGGGAAGCCATGGGAACTGATTATCCAGATCCTTCCTCGCCACAAAGTTGGTGCAGGGTATGGGTCTTTGGGAGTTGTCTGGATTCTATAAACTACGATGTTATCACCTTAGTAGGGAAATTATTAATTCCCTAAAATACATAAATAATAACCCTAGTAATATCAATTGTCTCTTATTAGTAAAGGACTGAATGCAAGAGGGCTGTAAGGGGTTAAAAAGAGGATTATACAGATTGGAAGTTTACACAGCAAGGAGATAGTTTCTCCAAGGGAACTGAATTTCATCAATGATCTGCTCTACCTACTAGAATTCTATTGTCCTTAGAAGGCAAAAAAAAAAAAAAAAAAAAAAAAAGAAAGAAAAGGATTCTCTTTAATCCAATAATCTTTATAGTCTTTCAAATTTTCTCTTTAAAAAGAAAATCTCCCAATATTTTGAACCCTCCAAAATCTAAATGACAGATTTAAAAATAATCATAAAATATGGCATTTAAAAATAATCAAAAGAGGGGTAGGGAATAGGAGGAAGTGGTGTGAGGGTCTGACTAGGAGGAGAGGAGGGAGGAGACTGCAATTCAGGCTTATAGTTTTTATTTATTAAATGAATAAATTGATGACAAAGGAATGCCAGGCACAGAGAATAAAAGAATAAGGATAATCATAGAAGTTTATTTTATCTTCATCATGAATTTCTTAGTTATTAAATTCTGAAATCAAATTGTACTTTTGCTTATAAAGTATGGACAAGTGAGAGTGGCAGAAGAATCTGGCAGCCTCACAAAAGGAGCCTGATGACAAGCCTTCTGGAACCATCCTGTGTAGTTATACTAGAGACCTTTGGCACTCTAAGATATAGATAGATAGATAGATAGATAGATAGATAGATAGATAGATAGATAGATAGATAGATAGAGATAGAGATAGAGATAGAGATATAGATATAGATATATCTGCAGCTGTTCTCACATCTTCAGCTTGTAGGCACTTTTATAGCACATACATTTGCTCTGGAAAACACTAATATTTGAACAAGTAAGGGCCTCACTCACATTCTTAATTCTGTATACCAAGATTAAAAGCAAAGTGAAACATTGCGTCTGAATCAGTTGATGGGAGAATTGTGTTTTGTTTCTTATGCTCTAGAGACACATTCATCAAGAGTCATTGCGTATTCTCCCCTGAAGATCCATGTATTGTTAAGGGGCCTTCCATTCTTCCTTGGGGGGTGGGTGTCATCACTATGCCTACTTGGTTAATTCTTAAACTAACTTAAATGTCACTCTTTTACAGATGCCCTTTCAATTACTGAGGCTCACCTTCACCTCATTATGCAATTAATTTCATTTTATTAGCCCCAAAGCCTACTTCATGAACCATAATATTTCACGAGTTTCTTACCTATAACCTGTTTCTGTACATTAGTATATACCTAAGTTCTTATCTGCATGTTTCTGAGAATTGCAATCTCTGATTAACACAAAATATTCATTCACTAAGTGTTATGGATGGATGGATGGATGGATGGATGGATGGATGGATGGATGGATGGGTGGGTGGGTGGATGGATGGACCAAGAATATGCTCTATGCCACCAGTATTTACACTATAAATGGTCAGTATATGCTCAGAAAATGATGCAACCAACTACAGCACAAAGTTATAACAGGGAAAACACACACACACACACAATAGTGTGATGTAACATCCCTTGCTTCTCAGAAAACAAAGCATGGAGTGATCACCAAAGAAAAGTAGAATTGAGATAGATATAGCAACTTTTTGAAAGTTATTTAACCTCCAAATCTCTCAGGTTTTCTTTTTGTCCTTAGGGAGTGAAGCGAGCCTGCCCCTCATTTATGGGAATGTTCTGGAGTCAGAGATAATACATAAAAGCATCTGAGTGCTAATTAGCTCTATCTGTCAGGGCACAGGAAGCCAGCAGGTCTGAGTGGCTGATTACAAGGTCTGTAGCTGAAAATACTTCTTGCCAACTGCCTGGAGGGGCTGATAAGGGAAATGACTACAGTCTGTGAATTAACATATTCTAAGCAGGTCAGAAGTTCCCAGTTTATTTAAAAAAGAAAGAAAGAAAGAAAAGAAAAGAAAAAAATAAACTGATAAAGATAGGGGAAAAAAGTGAAAGAATGCCCATTTTCATTGCCGTGCTTAAGTAATGAAGCTATAATTCTTGACAAGGATCATTGCCTTAGAGTTAGTAGTGGGTGGCAGCTGAGTATAATCTTTAGGAATAACTACTGCCAAAAATTAAGAACGGTATATACTCATACTCATTTCTTAATCGCCTTTGCATTTTGTTCTTCATACCTGAAACATAAATTTGGCTCTGGCTTCCTCCAAATACTTCTGCTGCTGCACCTGCATCTGGGTCATTTCTCTAACACTAGTTTTTCTATGCATTATGCTTTATTAAATATATATATATATATATATCACTAGACTAGATACCAAGAGAGGAAAAAGTAGACCCTGGGATCTAGGCCTTATCCTGTAGGTAAGTTTTCCATGACTTATTTAGTTGGAAGTTATTGAAGTCCAAACTGAAGTAGCATAAGGAGGTTGGCAGAGAAAATCAGGCTTACATAATTGAAGCTCAGAGAAAGTGAAGGTTTAGAAAGTACCATGCTGTAGGGCTTCTCAGTCACAGAAACCTAAGTCCTTTCTACACCTCCTCCATTTTGACCTAACCCAAACAACTAACTTTTTTACGGTAAACATTCCTCTCTTAGTGATGCCTTATAATAGCAAATATGGCTATGTGTGGTCCTAAGCATCTTGATTTATGACTTGCTGCCCAAAAGAATAAAAGATCTCTCCATGATCTCCTAAGTTAAAAGAATCTAGGAAATGTGATTATGTGAGAATTCTGCCTGTAAAGGCGCAGAGGGAATGGAGCAGCTAGGAGCCTCCTGATGGACATACCACTAAACCCACAAGGTGGGGGGAGATAGTCATCAACAGAAGGACCACCAAACTCACAAGGTGGGGGGAGATAGTCATAAGCAGAAGGGTCCCTGTTAGTGAGAGCATTATTCATCTGAAAAATGACTGAATTCAAAGAGATTTGGGGTGTAGATACATTTTGAAAACCAAACACAAGGACAAGCGAAAGCTTGCGACAGTAAAGGCCTTTTTGTTCCATGATTCCAGGCCTGTGCTATGCAAGCTGCAGGCTGGCATGTTATACTGCCTGGAAGATGAAGCAAGCAGTGTGTATGAAAGCTTCCTTGTCTGATATGGAATCAGTGACCAACGCTAGTGTCTCTCCTCCATGCCACAGCATGTGTGCATTCACCTGCGGAGAAGAATCTAAGTATTAGGACTAACCCACGTGTCTGCTAAGCAGCAAAGGCATTTGGGGATGCTTGGGTAATTTACAAGTGTTACTGAACATTTTTTTATTTTGCATTCATTCCTATTCTCTATGTGTCACTCCCATGTCCTATGTCATTTTCCATTTTGTGTTCCAAATACTCCTAAAAACTAGAATTGGGGTTTGTTTGTGGACCGTGCTTACTTTCTCTGCATTCCCAACTTCCATGCTCATCAGTGTATCACGGTAGTCTCAGAACAGGAAGTTCAACTCTAACACACAAAGTGTTCTACTTTTGAGAGTCCCTCCCTGCTACTTTATTTGGTGGTCTAGTTACTGTTCGATTGCTATGAAGAGACAACATGACCAAGCTAATCTTATAGAAGAAAGCATTTCATTGGGGGCTTGCTTGCTTACAGCTTTCGAGGGTTAATTCATGATCACCAAGGCAGAATGCAGACAGACATGGTGCTGGAGCAGGAGCTGAGAGCTTAACATTCTCATCTGCAGGCAACAGGCAGGGAGTGAGACAGTAGGGCTGGTATGGTCTTTTGAAATCTCTACGTACAGCCTCACTTACACACGTCCTTCAACAAGACCACATCTACTCCAAGAAAGCCATACCTCCTAATTTTTCCCAAACAGTTTGTCAAGGACCAAGAATTAAAATATATGCATCTATGATAGCCCTTTTCATTCAAACCGCCACACTTGGTATAGTAAAACGATTTAAGTGGGAGAAATTTGGAAAATTACTATGTAAAGTGTTGTTATCTCCACAAAAGATAATCACCATAAATAGACAGAGCAAAAACACAGTTTTAAATATCCTCTTTACTCCCATGAAAAAGGCCAAACTGTCTTTCCAATTCCTTTGCCCAAGTCCAGTGTGTTTCCTCATCCATAGGTCTATATACTAAGTCTGGGTGCTCGGAAAATAATCACCAGGTCAGTAGGAAACTTGATAGTATAGGAAACAGGAAGATGGGTAGATTAATGGATGGATGATTGAAAGGTTGGACATGTGGGGTTAAGGAGAGTGTTTGCTTTGCAGCTATTACAAATGATGTTTTGCTAACATTGCCTGAAGCTCTTCTCAGATGAGCTAAACCCTTTACTCTGGCTTAAAAGATTAGCATACATCACAGACAGGCATTTGCTCTTGTAGCTTGACTTAAATTGTTGTATTTGTAGTACACTAGGTAGAAGTAAGCACACTTTTTATTTTTTATGAGTAATGGGTTAATATAAAATTCCCAGGTTGCTTTCCTTTGCCTATTTAGTGCTTGTTTCTGTTCATTTCCAAACACCATAGTACTGAATAGCTGTACCCTAACTGCATGGAATTACCTACAACATAACTTGCTACATATGGTAGCTAATTATGAGGCAAAGATGCCCCCATTAGAGGCATTTACGTTGCAGTTTGTAGTGAGATACTTTGAGGGAAATAAAACCTGAAATATGATTTTTGAAGCTTAGAACATGAGGATAGGAAACTACCCATTTAGTGTGTTGTATTGAGTGGAGAAAGGGCACTACCACAGAACAAAGTTTTCTTTCTCTGCTTCTGTGTCACAAGTCATTTCTGCTCAGCTGTCCGGGACTTTGACCAGGTATTATCGATGTTCTACCACTTTCTTATCGCTTTCCGTATCTCAGGTCTCTAAAAGTCAGTATTTTGGGACCTCTCTGTTTTGCTTATTTGGTCTATTCAAATAAACAGTCTGTTATAGGAGTCCCCTGTGTGGGCTGTGGAGAAAGAATGTCTGGAAGTAAAGTATGACTCTGTACTAATGGGGAAACTCTTAGGGTCTCTACTTCCTGGTCCTTAAAAAGCTAAGCAAGAAGGAGGACCCTGGGTGAGATGCTCAATCCTCATTCAGAAAGGCAAATGGGATAGACATCAGAAGAGAGTGAAAACAGGGAACAAGACAGGAGCCTACCACAGTGGACCTCTGAAAGACTCCACCAGCAGGTTATCAAAGTAAATGCTGAGACTCATAGCTAAACTTTGGGCAGAGTACAGGGAATCTTGTGAAAGAAGAGGAGAAAGAAAGACCTTGTGGAGGGAACTGGAGCTCCTCAAGGAGAGCAACAGAACAAAAAAATCTGGGCAAAGGGTATTTTCTGAGACTGATAAGCCAACCAAGGACCATGCATGGCAATAACCTAGAATCCCTGCATAGATGTAGCCCATGGTAGTTCAGTGTCCAAGTGAGTTCCCTAGTAAGGGGAACAGGGGCTGTCTCTGACATGAACTTAGCTGGCTCTTTGATCATCTCCCTCTGAGGGGGGTACAGCCTTTCCAGACCACAAGGAGAACAATGCAGCCAGTCCTGATGCGATTGGTGGACTGGGGAAGGGGCATGGGAGGAGAAAATGGAAGAGAGGGTGAGATTGGAGAGGACAAGAGAGGGGGCCACAGCTGGGATACAAAGTGAATAAATTGTAATAAATAAATAAGTAAATAAATTTTAAAGAAATTGTTTTTTAGCTTATTTTTCTTTTAAATGTGTGTGTGTGTGTGTGTGTGTGTGTGTGTGTGTGTGTGTGTGTGTGT
>NW_026591597.1:3230023-3282380 GCF_907164565.1 Psammomys obesus | reverse complement strand
TGTGTGTGTGTGTGTGTGTGTGTGTGTGTGTGTGTGTGTGTGTGTGTTTTATGAATGTAAGAGTACCACATGCATGTCTTGTATCCACAGAGGCCAGAAGAGAAATTTGATTCTCTGGAACTGCAGTTAGAGGTGTTTATAAGCTACTGTGTGAATGCTGGAAAGTGAGCCCAAATTTGCTGCAAGAGTAACAAGTGCTCTTACTGCTCCTTCCAGCCCTGAGTCAGATATTATAATCTTAATGTACTAGCTTTTGAAAATAGAATTTTGTCTTTTGAGTCTTGTTTTTACTTTGGTTAAATCACAAACCTGATCATTAACCATTTACTCTACTCTTTTATATAAATTATATGTATATATGTATGCATATATGCATATGTGTATGTATCTGATTATGAGTCATTGGATACTGATGGATTCTGGGTAAAGAATAGTCACTATCCTCAGTTGTGTAGCCACTTAGGAGCCCCATGGTCACCAAAAAGGCCCTGGATGAACTCAGTGGGTCACAAAACAGAGCAAAAGACATTAATATGAGGTTACTTTGAGGAATAAAGAGAATGAGAATATGCAAGTAAGAATAAAAATGCATCACATACCTACCAAAGAACAAATTTAATAAAAGTTAAAAAAATGAATCACAGTAAATCAACTGACGAATATAAGAATTTGCTCCTCAATTATAGAAGATTTATAGAGATAAATGATGTTTATTGAGATAGGAATTATATGGACTATTGAATATCTTTCTAAGCTAATTTATAAGCCATGATTTATTAAATTAATTACATATTTTCAAAAAACTTCTAGTTCTCTTCCTTCAAATCTTGTGTCCAAAGTCATCTATCTTTGGCAATAAGATAATAAGATAATAATAAGGTCTGCCTTCAGTTTCTGGGAGACAACCAAAGGTGATGGCAATAGCCACAGAGAGTCATTTGGACTTCCCTGATAAACAACCGAAAGAGTTTTCTCATGCCTGGCCCTAACATCTTGTTGGATTGTCCATATCTCTTGACAGGAACATTGTCAGCCCAACTGGAGATATATATATATATATATGTGTGTGTGTGTGTGTGTGTGTGTGTGTGTGTGTGTGGCTGTGTGTGTGGCTGTGTGTCTGTGTGTCTGTGTGTCTGTGTGTCTGTGTGTCTGTGTGTGTGTGTGTTGTACAAGTTCATATACATACATCCATATTATACAATATGCCATATATACATATATAGTATAATATAGATAAAGTAAACATAAAATTAATGTCTCCCTGTGGAATAAAGTTGCTAAATTGCAATTAATGGTCCCAAGATTTGAGATCAGCTCAAATCTAGAATTCACAACTCAAATAAGTGACTAAATTTCTGAGATGACTCATCTGAAAAATGATATTAATAACTCTCATAAAGTGAAAAGTATAAGAAAGATAAAAGCTGAAGCTTCTATATTAGCCAGGATTCTCTAGAGTCACTGAACTTATGGTATAAATATATATCATGGAATTTATTACAATGAGTTATAAGATGCAGTCCAGTAGTTCAAGAGTGGCTAGCTGTGAGTGGGAAGCCCAAGAATCTAGCATTTATTCAATCCCACAAGGCTGGATGTCTCTGTTTGTCTTCTGTATATGCTAATTCCAAACAAATGTGTTCCAATGCCATTGAAGGTATGGATGTGATAGCAAGACAAAGACAAGCAGGCAAAGAGCAAAAGCTTCTTTTTGTCATGTCATTACACAGACTTTAAGTAGAAGATGTGGCTGGGATTAGAGACATAAGTATCTTAAAACCTACTAAGATCCTGATCAAGGTCCCATGTCTTTCTACCTCAAAATCAGGATCAAAGGTGTATGTCTTCCTCCCTTAAAGGTCTAGAATTGTATTCACCAACTTCAAACAAAGCAGAAAATCTCTCACAGGTGTGCCTCCCCTTATGTATTGTAGTTCATTCCAGATATAGTCAAGTTGACAACTAAGAATAGCCAACACAGTTACTAAGTTAGAAAGTAGTGAAAAGTCTCCCAAGAGAATGACAATATAATAAAATGGGATTTCCTAGTACTGAGAGAATTGGAGGTATATACATCTTTAAAGGCTACAGGTTTGGGGCATAATTTTCTCAACCAATTTTTTCCCAGGCCCACTACACAAGTTATTCCATAGAAGAAGCCAACAGAAGCAGTACCGGGCTATGTACATCTGTTTTTCAGAAAGAGTTCTAAGTAAGTTCTAATCAAGTTCTAATTTAAGTCAAACTCCAATATACACATACAAATGTATGTATGTGTGTTTCTTCCTATTAAATTATAAGCCAACAAAGTTTCTGAAATTGCCCATTATTTTCTGTCCCATTGGTGTTTGAGGGTAGAAAGCCCAAATGTGCAGCTCATACCATCAGAGGCAAGTTCTAGGACTAGTGATTTAGGAAGTGAAAGAAAGGTTTGTACCCTTATTTCTTCTTTCAACCATCACAATATTTCTTAACTGTCACTCTTATAAGGCTAAAGTCATATCTCATTCCTACATTCTGATAAAAAAACCCCTCAGGACAGACTATAACAGCCCTAAATGTTGAGTGATCTATTCAGATTTCCAATCATAACTCTTTCAAGAAAATATAGTTTCCTGCTTCTGTTTGATAACTTCACTTTGCCTCAGTTGCTGCTAATGTGTGATAGCAGACTAGGCTTCCTAGGGAGCTGTAATCAAGGACTACAAGCTCCTTGCTGAGAGATACATTAGTACCATTTCCAAAATTGATGTATGATGTGTATTATCACTGCATAAGTATTAGACTTACCTTAGTTCTATCTATATGCAGTAAATATACCTGCTGCCATGTTCCTGTAAGCAGTATAAAACAAACACCTGAGCAATTTTTCCAAAGGTCTTTTTTTTTTTTCCAAAACAAAGTTGCATCAAGTAATTTCTATGGCATCATTACAAAGTAAAGTATGCACTAAGCAAGAGTTTATGCCTCCCTAAAAAATGTTAACTAGGATCTTCTTTGTCTCTATTACAGATTTTATTATGAACTTGATTTTCCTTTAGCTGTCTTTTTAAATTACGTATAAATAGGATATGGTATATGGGTGGAAAGTTATTATATAAAAAATATGTTGAGAAACTAGAGTTCATGGTGCCTTTAATCTTCATCTCACAGAATTATGCAGATTTGGACCAAAAATAAGCCATTTATGTTTTTGTATGTGCCTACTCTATTCCTTTTGTGACATGCCACAGAATAGGGAAAAAAATAAATAATTATTCTCAATGCTTTCTAGCTAAAATTAAGCTTTTTCTTATCTACTTCCTCAGCAGGTGACTTCACCCTTACTGCTACTATTGTTATTCTGTCCTTCTGTTTCTCCACCTCTTCTTCTGGCTGCTCCATTCCAACTTGACAAATCCTTCAACCAAAACCTTATTCTTAGTAGAGGAGTAAAAGCAAAGTAAAAATATATATAATCATTTTAGTTATGCTTGTCTATATCATAAATATTTTGTTTTCCCTGAAGATTCACGATAGGAAGACTCTCCAAAAAGATGTAATTTTTAAAACAGTCTGAAAATTGATTTTTTTGTTCTTTATTCTAACTGGCTCTTATAGCAAGAGGGCTCTAGCCTGAAACTCTGAATATGCTTTAGAGTGTGTGATAAACAGCTAATTACCTGTCAGTTACCATAGCGATGTTTACAGGAAGACTGAAAAGCTCTCTATGCCCTGCAACCCTGTCTGAGGGAGGAAAACCCACATAATTTCTTCTTTTTTAAATCCCTAGTGGAATAGCTGGCAGCAATTTTAGAATGTTCTTCACTTGGCAAGATCTTATATTATCAATTTAGTTTCTGGGCTTTCAACGAAGCACATTGAGCTAAGTAAGAGGAGGGGGCAAAATAGATTTCTCAGAGCTATGAGATGCTAAAACAATACACACTAAGAGGTGTTCTGTTAATCACAGCCCAAATTGCACTACTCCCTCACGGAGGCATCTTCAAAACCCTCTACCCAGCTCCATGAATTTCCTAAACAAACATCTATTGATTGCTGAGGAAACATAGAAACTTTTCTTTCAACACATAGTTTTCTGAGATCCTGCCATGGTCTAAACCTTTATAGCCTAAAGGGATCTATAATAAGAAGGAGTCCTGGTAGATAGATGGAATGTTTTAAATATATTTGCAGGTATCCAGTCCTGACAGGCTGTAAAAACACCATGTTACACTGTTTTAAAAGGATGACTACTTAAGTATCTCCCCAATGTACACTCTTCTGATATGTAATTATGCCAGATTTCTGCTATCAAATGGTCTCTTCCCTTGACCTCTGGTTGTGCATTTTGATTTTGGACTCTAGACAATGAAAATGCTATGCCCTTGCATTCTACCCTCTAGAGATGTTTGCTTTTGGAGCCAGCCACCCTACAGAAAGATAATACTAAAGCATTTTGGACAGTCACTTTTTGATGGCATATAATAACCATTATCAGCAACCATACATGTATATGACTTGTTTTCCATATAATACCAGATCTCATTCATTGGGTACTCCCAAGCCCTAACTCATCTCAGCTAAATCCATAGTAAGCAGAAAACAAAGATAACCCATCTTCTGGGTACCCATTCTAAAATTCTGATCTGCTATGGGCTTGTTAACTAGATTTGTGTGTGTGTGTGTGTATGTGTGTGTGTGTGTGTGTGTGTGTGTGTGTGTGTGTGTGTGTGGTGTTTATACCCTTTTCTCCTTTAAGCAGTCCTCCAGTGTTTTAAGCCTATAAGCACAGGATCAAGCATATTAAAATCATCACTGAAGGTAAACCTTTTTATAGAGAAAGGCAGAAAAAATGCATGGGTGGGCTAGATGAGAATGATAGCAAAGAAGATTCATATAATAATTCAAGAATTGCATAGAAGTGAAAATCTCCATATACTATAGGTGGGCAGTGCAACACAGGGAAAGATGTGATGATGTGATCGTGCTCCCATCCTGAAAGCCAGTCAGAGATGGCACCTTTAACTGTCATGGGAGGTACTGCAAAAGGCATCTCACATTTAATTGGAGCAGCATATTGGGAACAGGAAGTAGATGGGAACAGAATGACTGAGTAACCTCTTGATCCCTCAAACTCAGCAGAAACAGCTGAGGATGCCCAGCGAGGATAAGGCATTTGTGAATTTTTCAGATGTTTCCTTCTCTTCTAAGTCAAGTCAAAAAGACAGGAATACCCCCCCCCAATATCAATGTAACTACATTGATAGTGACTAGTATACTCACATGTAGAAACCACCCTGGACAAAGTCCCACACTATCAACTTGGTGGGTCAGATGCTTAGTAGAATAAAATTAACCAGAATTCCAAATTTAGTTCTAGAACCAGAGTCTGTTAAGAAAATCAAATGTGCAATGACTATAAATGCCAAAAGTGAATAGAAAGCTTTAGACCAAGATGGGATTTAGATGTAAGTAGAGAAAATAAATGGAGGGATGGTACAACTTGGTTGTGAGATGTCAAGTGGCTATGAGATTTACCCAGCTCAAGAACCACATCTTAGGTACTCCCCAATCAGTGGACTTGGAAAGGGGCAGGGAGGAGATGAGGGAGGGAGGGAGGATTGGGGAGGGAATGAGGGAATGGGATACAGCTGGGATACAGAGGGAATAAAATGTAACTAATAATTAAAAAATTAATATTAAAAAAAAGAACCACGTCTTCCACTCAGTAGCTTCAAGGAGTTCTGACCATCTTTCCATGTGTAGGTTGGGGCTGATGTTGACCCTGCTTCTGAGGCTAGCCAAAAGCATTCAATATTCCCCCTCCTTCCCTCTTTTCTTCCTTCCTTCTTTCCTTCCAAACAAACAGAAAATATTCAAAATGTAAGACAAAGGCAAACAAAACAAAAAACAGAAGAATATGAAATAAAAACATAGAGTTCATTTTGTGGTGGCCAGTTATTTATGAACATATAAATAAAATAAATAAACATAGACAGATAGATAAACAAATAAATCTATTAAATGGTAAATACTGCATATTGATGTACCGATCTCATTTGTTTGATATACAGTGTTTAATGAATAAGACTTGCTATATTGCCAATAAAATCTTAACACCATTATTATCAGAGATTTTTGTTATTACTTAGGAATGTTAATAAAAAAGAATGAGATTGAATAATTCACCAAAAGCTTTCTCATCATAGAAAGCATCAATATTTCTGTGAGTGAATAAGCAATTCTGCTTATAATAAACTATTATTCTATAATGACTGAACACTGTAATAAAAAAATATCCAGACAGTGGCCAGCAAGATGGTTCAGTAGATAAAAGCATTCCCACAAAATCTAAAGACCTATGTTCAACCCACATAATAGAAGGAGAGAATCTATTCAATAAAAGAAAATAATTAAAATTAAAAACACCTAAAAACTAGGAACAGTTGGAAACACACACATAAACCTCTGATGAACATAAATGTGTACATTTGCCCTTTCAAAGATTATTTTATTCATTTTAAAAGGGCCACTATGTGTAGGTATCTATGGAGGCCAGAAGAAGACATCAGATCCATTGGAGCTAGAGTTATAGATGGTTCTGAGTCAGCTGATAGGGGTGCTGGGAACCAAACCTAGATCCTCTACAAAGGCCAAAATGCTCTTAACTGTTGAGGCATCATCATTCCAGCCCCAGTGCAGCCATTTTCAACAAGAAATTTAGCAAAACTTTTACAACAACACATAACATATATGACATAGCATGTTTATGTGAGGTTTGTCCCAAGGACACTATTCAGCTAGGTGTATGCTCACCACCAGATGTGCTATAAGAGAACCACAGAAAGAAAGGCAAAGTCACGTGGTCATCTAAACAGGTGGAGGAAAGCATTCAGTAGAATTTAACTTTCCTTCACGTTGAGAAATGCTGAATGATTTAGCTATAGAAGGCATACACAACAGTGCAATAATGACTACATATTCAAATCCACAGCCAATATTACATCAAACCGGGAAAAGCTAAAAGTGTTTGATTTAAGATCTGGAATAAGAGATGGAATAAAAAGTGATGCTATCACTTTTATTCTACACACTGCTAAAAGTGTTAGCCAGAGTAATAGGGGAAAATAAAGAAAAAAATAAAAGAAAGAAAAGAATAGTAGGAGATGGTAGGAGGGTCTTTACCCTCACTAGATTTGATTTTCCTTTCTCCACAAGGAATAGCCCATTGCTGCAGTTTTTATAATAAACCATTAAAGAGCTACATGTTTGCTGTTGTGGCAGTGTCTCCTGTATGGCAGTCTGGCTGGCCTAGAACTCACTATTTAATTCAAGATGACCTTGAAATCCTGGTCCTCCTGTCTCTACCACTCCATTCCAGTATTCTAAGTGTGAGTCACTATGCCCACTTTTGTGCAGTGCTAGAGGTTCACGCAAAGTGCATGCTAGGCATGAAGTTTACTAAATAATCTGCATCTAGCACATAGAGCCATTTTCTTTATTTTTATTAATTATAATTTATCCACTTTGTATCCCCCCATAAGTCCCTCCCTTCTCCCCTCCCAATTCCACCCTCCCTCCCCCTTCTTCTTTGAGAAGGTTTAGTGACTTCTCTGAGAGACAAGAGATTGGTTTTCTTCCCTTCCAATCTAAGAAACTTATTGGAAGCTGTACAAATAAACTAGCTTCCTACCTATCCCAGCTGAACCAGTTCAGCAAAGTTGTTGGTGTTGCCATTAGTTTCCACAAGCACTATGAGGAGATGAGAATTGTCTTCACCTCAGAGTAGCTGGCCAGATTCTCTCCAGATTTAAACAACAAACAAACCAAACCAAAACCTGATCAAAGATTTTCCATCATCATGAGAGTCAGCTAGAAACTTTCAAAGGCAGCTGTTGGGGCAGGGAAGGTAGGTCAGCAGTTAAGGTACTATCGATGTTAACAGAGAACCCAAGTTCATTTCCCAGGATCCAAGTCATGGTAGCACAAAATTGACCATATTTCAGTTCAAGGTAATCTGACACCTTTGACTTCTGCAAGCACCTGAACACATAAACACACACACACACGGACACATACATGCATTTTTCATTATATGAATTATTTTTAATTCATATAATTAAAAGTAATGAAATCTTTAAAATGGCAGCTCTTTCTAGACAGAGTAAACACTTCATAATAATTAAGACCAGAGAAAATTAATGAATCTTGTGCTTTCAACAAGTGCAAGTTAATTCTGGCTTTAAGACTTGGAAATAATTAAGTGGTGCTTTCTCAAAGCTACACTTTTAAGTAAGTCTAAAACATTTTCATAGCAGTTAGGACTCAAATAATGACCAGTTAAAGCATTTCAGAACATAATTTCACATATGGTTTGAAAGAAAATAAATAACTCCCATCACCATCAGGCAACTGTTTGTTTGAACATGACTCAAATTAAGTGAACATTCTTCCAGACCAATTTGACACAAGTTTTGTTTCATATAAAAACACCATCCTGCCAAACTTGCATAATCCAAATTATACAATTCTAGCCAGCTTATATTTGAAACTTAGTGAATAGAATTCTGGATGTTGTTAAAGTGGTCTCTGTCTCCCCCGAATTACATTATGTGATCGTTACATATTAGCAACCTGAATAACTTTGAAATAAAAGGAAGCTGGGTTCTTTTCTGTGACCATCTCTATAATCTTTATGCCTTGCAAATCCTACACCAGAGTAGAGAGTGTGCTAACTTATATATAATTGCTAATAAAGAAACATTGTTTCTTTTGGGGTCTACTTTAATAGTGACAGGAGTTTAAAGAAAAATCTTTGTAAATTGTACTTTTTGTTTCTTCCTCCATGACTGTAACATTTGGAGAGAGAAAGAATTGTCCCCAAACAGACTCAAAGAATGACATTCATGTGTTCCAGCAAAGGAGAAAGTGCAGCGATGTGCTAATACACATTAGCTGCTTTGCCTTGTCTCCTAATGCAGCTGCTTCAAGGCTTTGATTAATGGAAGTATTATTAGAAACAACAGCACTGGGTTCTTTTTCATACAGGCAGCACTCTACTCCAAAGGTGGATGCATTAATCTTTCTTACTTTGTTTACCTTTTCTCTCCTTCTTTATAAACACTTTCCCAAGTACCATTTCTAAAATAGAAAGTCATTTGAATTAATTTGCCTACCAGAAAATATCCTTAACTAGAAAAAGATCCACAGTAAGAAGTGCATATGATTCACTAATTTATGTGTAATTAATATATAGAAAAAGATGAATATACATTCTTGAAATAAGCCTCTCTAGTTGTAGAACCCAATATGATTAGAGAAAACTAGTTCAGATGGTTTTTACACGAGCTCATACTTCTTGAAAACCTAGGAAATAAATGTACTTAGCTGTCATAGAGGGTTTCCTGGAGAAACCACATAAATGTAAGCAGTGATTTAAACTGAGACAACTTTAGCCACAAGGACTTCCAGGGAGAAACAGAACTTGTAAATACTAGCCTGTGTAGATGAAAATACTATAGACGAAATCAGAGAATAAAAGTTCTGGGAAAACCTTAGAAATAACCTGCAGTGGAATGTCTGAATGACAAATGAAAAACTCAAGCCTTCTTTGACAATGATTGTGGGGAATCATTCAAACTATAAAACAAGCTGAAGGCAGAAATCTGTTCTGATGTTCAGAAGACTTCCATTGCCCTTCCATCACAGCTTTTTGAAAAGATTTGATGTTCCCCACTCCACTTCTTGAACTGGTTTTACTTCCTCCTTTTTCTTCAGTGTAAATCCACACCTCATGTGGCAGATGTCCTCAGACAAATGCTCATTCTTGATTTCTTGAGATTTCCATCAGTATATACTTAATTTCTTTAGGCTCGGCTGTCAAAAGATAAAAGTCAAACATTGTCATCACTATCAACTGCATTTCTTTTTCAGAATATTTTCACTTTCTCTCTTTGTTCATAAGTCATCTGGACAAACCACAATCCATATAAGACCAAAATGATATCTTGAAAACATCCCAAAATTATAGTCTAACTTTATTTTAAAAATAGGCTGACTGTGCTATTTGTTAATTTTTCATGGAGTAAATATTCACATAAGAGTGCACAGATCATTAAATCCTAACTTTAAACTAACAACATTGAAAGCATAGTTTGAAAAAAATGAGTTATGTCTATTCTCAAAAGCTGGTGCAGGCCAGTGCTACCATAGCATTGTATGTGATCCAGAATTTGATTACAATTGATAAAAAATTAGACTTAGATACAAGTTTAAAAATAGAAAAAAGCATATTTTTTGTTGTTGTTCTAAGACAGAATATTATGAAATAGTGTGAGACAGTCTTGAATTCATGATCCTTCAGCCTCAGCCTAAAGAGTGCTGAGATTACAGGAGCAGGCCACCATGTAGGGCTTGAGAGAGAGAGAGAGAGAGAGAGAGAGAGAGAGAGAGAGAGAGATTACTTGTTCCTGTAATTGAGAAATTGGAGAGAGAACTTCCTTCCAGCATCGCTGGATTCAGTTGGTCAAATGTTGTGTTAAGAATTTTGTTTTCTGCTTCTGGGATACCTCACTCAGGATGATCTTTTCTAGATCCCACTATATGCTGGCAAATTTCATGATTTCCTTGTTTTTAATTGTTTAGTAGTATTCCATTGTATAAATGTACCACAATTTCTGTATCCATTCCTCCACTGAGGGACATCTAGGTTGTTTCCAGCTTCTGGATATTACCAATAAAGCTGATACAAACATGGTTGAACAAATGTCCTTGTTATGTACTTGAGCATATTTTGGATGTATGCCTAGGAGTGGTACGCCTGGATCTTGAGGAAACCATATTCCTAATTGTCTGAGAAATTGATTTCCAAAGTGGTTGTACAAGTTTGCATTCTGATCAGCAATGGAGGAGGGTTCCCCTTTCTCCACATCCTCTCCAGCATGTATTGTCACTTGAGTTTTTGATCTTAGCCATTCTGATGGGTGTAAGGTGAAATCTCAGGGTTGCTGATTTGTATCTCCTTTATGACTAAGGATGTTGGGCATCTCAAGTGTTTCTCTGCCTTCTATATTCCTCTACAGAGACTTCTCTGTTTTGCTCTGTATCCCATTTACAGCTAGGCAAAGGGTTTTTTCTAAGACTGGTACTCCAACTAAGGACCATTCATAACCTAGATAACCTAGAACCCCTGCTCAGATATAGCCCATTGCAGCTCAGTATCCAAGTGGGTGCTCTGGTAATAGGGACTGTCTCAGATATTAACTCAGTGGCAGGCTCCTTGACCACCCCCCATGAGGGAGGAACAGCCTTGCCAGGCCACAGAGGAGGACAATGTACCCAGTCCTGATGATACCTAATAAACTACGGTCAGATGGAAGGGGAGGAGAACCTCCCCTATCAGTGGACTTGGAGAGGGGAATGAGAGGAGATGAGGGAGGGAGGATGAGATTGGGAGGGAATAAGGAAGGGGGCTACAGCTGAGATACAAAGTGAATAAACTGTAATTAATATAAAAATAAAAATTCAATTAAATGACACACATAAAAATAATATTTTAAAAGAAAAAAAATTTTTGCTTTCCATCAACATAGTTGAGAAAGTGTCTTGTTGAATAGCAGAGTGTCTTTTGGGTATATAGCCAGGAGAATTCTAGCTGAGTCTTGAGGTAAAGTTATTCCCAATTTTTTAAGAAAGAGCCAGATTGATTTCGAAGGTGGTTGTACAAGTTCTTTCACCGACAATGGAGGAATATTCCTCTTTCTCCGCATACTTTCCAGAATGTGCTGTAGCTTGAGATTTTGATTTTAGCCATTCTGACTGGTGAGCAGTGGAATCTTAGCCATTTTTTTTTTTTAGTGTGTGTAGTCTTTCTATATAATCTGTGCATATCCAAGGACATGAATATATATTTTATTTTACATATAGGTACATATAAGACATACTCTCTTTTTTTGTATTTTATTTTTTCTTATCAGTTACATTTTATTAACTCTGTATCCCAGCCGTGTCCCAATCCCTCATTCCCTCCCAGTCCCTCCCTCCCTCCCTCATCTCCACCGTGCCCCTTACCAAGTCCACTGATAGGGGGGACCTCCTCCCCATTCATCTGATCCTGTTTTATCAGGTATCTTCAGGACTGGCTGCAAAGATCTCCTCTGTGGCCTAACAGGACTGCTCCTCCCTTGGGGGGTGGGGAGGCCAAAGAGCCAGCCATTGAGTTCCTGTTAGAAATAGTCCTTGTTCCCCTCACTATGGGAAACCAATTGGTTACTGAGCTACCACAGGCTACATCTGAGCAGAGGTTCTGGGTTACATTCATACATGGTCCTTGGTTGCATGTCAGTCTCAGAAAAGACCCTGTGCCCAGATATCTTTGGTCCTTGTGGAGCTCCTATCCTTTCCTCATCAGTCTAACTCCCCTTCTTTCTTATGATTCCCTGTACTCTGCCAGAGGTTTGGTCATGAGTCTTTGCTTTGAAAACACTGCTAGATAGAGTCTTTCCAATGCGCTCAGTAAACTCCTGTCAATGTACAATGCGTATCCCATCTGTCTTTCAAAACGAGGATTGATAATCTTACCCCATGTCCGCTCTCTTGATTATCTTTTTTAGGTGTATAGATTTCATTATGTTTATTATGTCTTATAGGTCTATATAAGTGAGTATATACCGTGTTTGTCTTTCTCCTTCTGGGATATTTCACTCAAGATGATCTTTTCTAGATCCCACCATTTGCCTGCAAATTTCATGATTTCCTCCTTTTTAATTGCTGAGTAGTATTCCATTGTGTAAAAATACCACAATTTCTGTACCCATTCCTCCGTTGATGGACATCTGGGTTGTTTCCAGGTTCTGGCTATTACAAATAAAGCTGCTATAAACATGGTTGAGCAAATATCCCTTTTGTGTACTTGAGCAAACTTTGGGTATATACCTAGCAGTGGTATAGCTGGGTCTTGAGGAAGCACTATTCCTAATTGTCTTAGAAAGCACCAGATGGATTTCCAGAGTGGTTGTACCAGTTTACATTCCCACCAGCAGTGGAGGAGGGTTCCCCTTTCTCCACAACCTCTCCAGCATGTGTTGTCCCTTGAGTTTTTCATTTTGGCCATTCTGATGGGTGTAAGGTGATATCTCAGGGTCGTTTTGATTTGCATTTCCCTGATGGCTAATGAGGATGAGCATTTCTTTAAGTGTTTCTCTGCCATTCGATATTCCTCTGTCGAGAATTCTCTGTTTAGCTCTGTTCCCCATTTTTTAATTGGATTACTTGGTTTGCTGCTTTTCAGCTTCTTTAGTTCTTTGTATATACTCGATATTAGTTCTCTGTCAGATAAAGGGTTAGTGAAGATTCTTTCCCAATCTGTAGGCAGGCATTTTGTTTTGATGACAGTGTCCTTTGCTTTACAGAAGCTGTTCAGTTTCATGAGGTCCCATTTATTGATTGTTGCTCTTAGAGCCTGTGAATCTTAGCCATTTTGATTTGCATTTCCCTAATGACTAAGGAAGTTGAACATTTCTTCAAGTGCTTCTCAGCCAATGAGATTACTCGGTTGAGAATTTTTTGTTTAGTTTTCTGACCCTTGTTTTAAAAAAAAAAAAAAAACAGGATTATTTTCTTTCTTGGTACTTGATTTCTTGAGTTCATTATATGTTTTGAATATTAACCCTTTGTGGGATGTAGGACTGGTGACGATCTTTACCCAATATTATCACTTTGTTCTATTGACAGTGTCCTTTGCCTTACAGAAACTTTTCAGTTTTAAAAGGTCACATTTATTAATTGTTGATCTTAGAACCTGAGCTGTTGGTGTTCTGTTCAGGAATTTGTTTCCTGTGCAAATGAACACTTGTTCAACTATGTTCATAGCAGCTTTATTCACAATAGCCAGAATCTGGAAACAACCTAGATGTCCCTCAACCAAAGAATAGATAAAGAAACTGGCACATTTACACAATGGATCGGTTGCTGTCTTTGTGGAGTTCCTGTCCTCTCCAGGTCTTACTATTTCCCACTTCTTTTATAAGATTCCCTGCACTTTACCCAAAGTTTGGCTATGAGTCTCAGCATCTGCCTAGATACCCTGCAGGGTAGAGCCTTTCAGAAGCTCTCTGTGGTAGGCTCCTGTCCTGTTCCCTGTTTTCTCCCTCCTCTGATGTCTGTCCTCTTTGCCTTTCTGAATGGGTATTGAGAATCTTAGCCAGAGTCCTCCTCCCTGATTAACTTCCTTAGGTACACAGATTTTGGTATGTTTATCCTATGTATGATATGTCTAATATCCACTTATGGGTGAGTATATACCATGTGTGTCTTTCTGCTTCTGGGATACCTCACTCAGGGTGACCTTTTCCAGTTCCCACCATTTACCTGCAAATTTCATGATTTTCTTCCTTTTTATCACTGAGTAATAGTCCATTGTGTAGATGTACCACAATTTCTGTATCCATTCCTCAACTGAGGGGCATCTGGGCTGTTTCCAGCTTCTGGCTATTACAAATAAAGCTGCTACAAACATGGTTGAACAGATGTCCTTGTTAAATACTTGAGCGTCTTTTAGATATATGCCTAGGAGTGGTATAGCTGGATCTTGAGGAAGCACTATTCCTATTTGTCTGAGAAAGCACCAGATTGATTTCCAAAGTGGTTTTATAAGCTTACAATACTACTCAGCTATTAAAAATAAAGAAATCATGAAAATTGTATGTAAATGGATGGAACTAGAAAAGATTCCCCTGAGTGAGATAATCTAGACCCAGAAAGATGCAAATGGTATGTACTCACTTATATAAAGATTTTAACCATATAGTACAAGATCAGAACACTACAAGGCACAGACCCAAAGAAGATAAGTAATAAGGAGGACTCAGTCAGAGGTAATGGCTGAAGAGAGGGAAAATAGCAGGACATGGGTCACAGAGAGTTAAGAGGGTGGAAATCAGACCGAAGGAGTGCAAGGGGGAAAGGACAGAAGGCCTGTAGAAAAAAAAGAGAACCCGAGGGTAGAGACATCTCTGTGACAAACTAGGGACCTATGTCAGGGTAGGCTCCTGGGAGGATATGAGGAGGATTAAAACAGACACACACGGTATATACTCACTCATATAGACTTATAGGATAAACCTAAAATCTGTCCATCTAAAGAAACTAATCAATTGAGAGGACCCTGACTAAAACGCTCAATCCCCATCCCGAAAGGCAAAGAGGATGGACATCAGAAGAAGAAGAAAGCAGGAAACAACCTAAGAACCTGCCACAGAGGGCCTCTGAAAGGCTCCGCCCTACAGACTATCAAAGCAGACGCTGTGACTTTATGGCCAACTGTTGGGCAGAGTGCATGGAATCTTATGTAAGAAGTGGGAAATAGTAGGTTATGGAGAGGACAGGAACCCCACAAGGAGAGCAACAGAACTAGAAGATTTGAACATAGGGGTCTTCCCAGAGACCCATACTCCAACCAAGTACCAGGCATGGGGATAACCTAGAACCCCTGCACAGATGTAATCCATGGCAGTTTAGTGTCTATGTGGGTTACATAGTAATGGGAAGAAGGACTGCCTCCAACACAATCTGATAGGCCTGCTCTTTGATCACCTCCCCCTGAGGAGAGAGCAGTCTTACCAGGCCACAGAAGATGACAATGCAGCCACTCTGGATATGGTCTGATAGACTAAGATCAGAAGGAAGGAGAGGAGGACCTCCCCTATCAGTGGACTTGGGGAGGGGCATGCATGAAGAAGGGGGAGGGAGGGTGGGATCGGGAGGGGAGGAGGGAGGGGCTTATGGGGGGATACAAAGTGAATAAAGTGTAAAAAAATAATAAAAGAAATGAAAAAAAAAAAACAAACAGAGACTCCTAGTAACAGAGATCATAGAGACTGGAGAGCACATCCTCTAACTAGACTAGTCTTCTAGCAAAGGGTGGGAAACACCAAGCCACCAACAAAAAATTGACCTAAATTTACCGTAACTTTGAAATGTGCAGGGATAAAGATAGTACAGATAGAGCAGAGATTGAGGGAATGCCCAACTGATGTCTGGTCCAACAAAACACCTACCCTATTGGAAAATACCAAACCCTGACAGTATGAACAATAATCTGCTAAACTTGCAGAGAGGAGCCTGACAGAGTTGTCCTCTGAGAGACTCTACCAAGCAGCATCTCAAAACAGATGCCAAAACTCACCGCCAAGCATTGGTCGATGAGTAGGGAGTCTTGAGTCTTGAGGAAAGAGAAAAGGACCTGAAAGTGACAGGAACTCCACAAGAAAAGCAACAGAGCCAACTAACCAGGGCCCAGAGAGGTTTGCTGAGACTGAAGCATCAACCAAGGACCATGCATGAACTGGGCCTAGATCTCTACAAAGATGTAGCAGATGGGCAGCTTAGGCTTCAAGTGGGTCCTCTAGTGAGGGAAGTGGCGACTGCATTGGACAGGGCTCAATTTCTCGTTCTTAGATCACTTTTCCCTGGTGGGACTGCCTTGACAAGCCACAGGGGTAAAGTACAGGTTCAGTCCTGATGAGGTTGGTCAGCTGATACAGAATGTAGGTTTTACAATCCAACCAATCAAATCTTTTTTCTTTTTTCTAGTGAGAAACCATCATTATGTTTTGGGGAACAAAGGGTGAAAAACGGAAGCTGTAGTCAAGAACAGTCATTATGTTTTGAGGAACAAATGATGAATAATGGAAGAAGGTCTGCTCTTGGCTATCTAGTTCCCCAGATAGTCGGGAACTAGAACTTAGCTTCAATTTATGATTAAAATGGAGTCCGAAAACAAAATTAGGACAAATTTCTTTTACTTCTTCTTTTACCTATACAGTATATGCTACCATATGAGTCACAAATAAGAGCTATGCAGGCAGAACAGCCAGAGTAGACCATTGCATAGAACCCACTTCTTCATTTTTGCTGGAGATGTTGTAAGAAAGAGTAGAGTGTCATAAACAACCTCCAAGAATCCTTTCAGGCTAATAATCTTTATTTCCCTAGCTTTACAACTCCCAAAACTGAGCTGGGGAAGGGAACAATTCTACAATCCAATTACTGATGATTTTCACAAAACTCCTAAGTTATTCACCAGTTGAACCTACTCAGTGTGCTTGCACTCTGCTTCTGACCTGCATGCTGTTTCTGCTACCCTGTTACATATTTGCTGCACAAATGCTATTTAGCTCTGGATTTTATTCTACACCTGTCATATTTCATTGACTCTCCCTTAGAGTTTCTGATATTTAAAAAAAATAAGATTTATTTTTAACACATATCTTCCATCATTCTTCCAAAGCACAATTCACTTTTTATCTAATTCTAACTAGATATGTGGATATGGGGGGGGGGGGGGGCGTGTTTTGTTTTGCTTTGTTTAGAAAAAAAAATGTTCCTCTCTAACAATTTTGTCATGGATTTATTTTCTTAGTGTCTGTGTGTTCAGATAAGTTGCTATGGTAATAGCATAAAATCATCTCAAATCTTCAGGCTTCCAAGAAACTTTGTATGCTGGGCCGGTAAATAACATTTCTGCAAAGCCTTCGATTGCAGTTTATTAATCAAGGTGAGCAGAGACTCTTAACAAGCATATGGTGGGACAAAAGAAATAAGCAAACAGGTGTGAAAGATACCTCATCATTGCCGTGCCAAGACTAGAGATTCTATGTGGGAGGTAAAAGCACTGCCATTAAAGCTTCAGAGCTAAGTGATTATGATCTGGGACTGAAATATTTATATCTGATGCCCTTCTCAGACCCCTTGAGTTTAGAAGGCAGCATTGCCCTTGGTTCTTATTTTTGATCCCTACTTCAGTACAGAGAGTATATTTATTTATTCCATGAAACAAGGAAGCTCCAGGCTGGTTGGCTTCTCTGCAGGACACAGGGGAGAGGAAGCTCCTTGACTCCTCAGGCTTGTGTTGGAAAGCTGTTTTGAACTTGACCTCAAGAGCCAGAATAGACTGATAGAAGCATTTTCAATCCCAAAGAGGTGCTGCTCGAGTTCTGCTTCAAACACTTCTCTGCTCTCCCTTTTCCTCTTAAACAATACAAGAGACCTAATCAGTCTCCTTAGAGAGACTTGGGTAAGACAAGCTTTTCTCCCTCTCACATAGACTGCATTTCAATCTTATCCTTGGGCCTCTCACAGAACATAGAAATCACTTTCAACTTAAAGACTTGAAAAGAAAAAATTGTACCTAAAATTTTCCCCACTGAGGCAGCCCAGAGAAGTTTATCTCCCCTCCCCCACTCCCACCTAAACTTCAAGCTATGCTTGCAATTATATAGGCCTGGTGGATGGGTTGGGAACTTCTGATTTTCAGCTCTACCACGTGAGTTTTAAATATAGTATGTGAAGATAAAAATATTTTCAATAAGAAAACCAAGGATATACAAATTATTAACAGAATCTGATTAATGATGTATGTATAAACAATTCTCCACACTTGCCTAAGCTCTCCTTGATTTCAGGAATCAGGAAGCTCCTTCTGAGTCACTCCTGTTTGGAGTTGATGAATTATTAACGACTCCAGGATGCTCTGAGTTCCTCCTTTTCACTATCCATGGCTGAGATAGCTAATATTGTATGTCAACCTGATGGGCTCTAATGTCCTATGCTATTTGGTTAAATGAATAAGTGACAGCACTGAATTTAGTAAACTGAGCAAGCATATGCCCTCCCCTACATATGGCAGATTCACTGAAAGCCTGGCTAAAGCAAAGAAGGCAAAATAAGAGAGTGTTTCCTCTCTTGCAGATGATGTTTGAATCTTGACTTTGTTCCTCACTGGCCTTTCGACTGAGACTTGGTCTGAAACCTGTGAATTAAGGCAGTTAGTTCATACAAAGCACTCTGAAAATTATCTAGTGCAAGTAAAAACCATCTATTAGAAGCTACTTAATCTATTAAGAAGTGCTGCTTGCATCTCAAGCCAGAGGCACTTTTTTTTTCTGAATCACATAAATTAGCAAAGTTTTCTGCCATCCAATGTCCTAAAATCTACAAGAAGCTATTACCTGCTTATCTCAATGAGATTATCATGCTTAATAAGAACAAACAGAAAACACAAGAAGTTGCAAAACTCATTAATTATTGAGTTCTCTTCGGCTTTGGTATTATACAGTCTTTAAGTTTTGATATATATGAACAAAACCATCACCAGAGCTCCAGACTGCTCCTCTGTAAATGCTTGGGATGTTTGATTATAAGTTGGGCATGGTGGTGCACACCTTTAATCTAAGCACATGAGAAGCAGAAGTAAGAGGATCTCAGTCCAAGGCCAGCTTCTTCTACATGCTGACCTCCAGGTTAACCAGGGCTACATAGTAAGTGCCTGTCTCAAACACACAAACAAATAATTTTAGTTGTGTCTTAATATCTCATATCCAAAGATAAGGAGGTAAATTATCAAGTGCTCATGTGCCTTTCCCAACTGTGTATTCTAACGGCCCAGTTAATTGGTCATGTGTATGGGCTCGAGGACAATAGACTTATTCTAAGCATATTTTCCAACTAGTCAAAAAACATTTATTGTTTTTCACAGGTGTGCATTTATATTCATATATACATATATCAATCACTGTCATGGATGTCAGTAATACCTTTCTGAATAAACAAGGCCTGGGAAGGAATACACTATCGAATACACTATGCATAAAAACCAAGTGGCATTAGAAGAAGGAGAAAATAAGAAAAAGGACAGGAACCTACCATAGAGGGCCTCTGAAAGACTCTACCTAGCAGTCTGTCAAAGCAGATGCTGAGACTCATAACCAAACTTTGGGCAGAGTGCAGGGAATCATATGAAAGAAGGGGGAGTTAGTAAGACCTGGAGAAGACAGGAGCTCCACAAGAACCAAATATATCTGGGCACATGGGTCTTTTCTGAGACTGATTCTCCAACCAAGGACCATTTATGGAGATAACCTAGAACCCCTGCTCAGATGTAGCTCATGGCAGCTCAGTATCCAAGTGGGTGTCCTTGTAAGGGGAACAGGGACTGTCTCTGACATAAACTCAGTGGCTGGCTCTTTGACTCCTTCCCCCCCACCCCCGAGGGAGAAGCAGTCTTGCCAGGCCACAGAGGAGTACATTGCAGCCAGTCCTGATGAGACCTGATAAGCTAGGGTCAGATGGAAGGGGAGAAGGACCCTCCTAATCAGTGGACTTAGAGAGGGGCATGGGAGGAGGTGACAGAGGGAGGGTGGAATGAAGGAAGGGGCTACAGCTGGGATACAAAGCAAATAAAATATAATTAATGTAAAAATATAAAAATTTAATTATAAAAAAGTGAACAACCAGAGTTCTTTATTATGATCTAGCTTGAAAAAAAATCATGTTTGTTAGTAGAGTTGGAAAATGTTTGATTCTACCATCATGATCTAGAAACAGAGAGAAAAAGAATATGGTGTGCTTAAGCAGCAAAGAAAAGTCTATTGAAATCAAAATGTTATATTGACCCCCCTTTATTAAATTTTGAAAAAAATCTATTCTGGTGAATCTTCTCTTTGTTCTTCAGAACAAACATATTGAAAGGAAGTTCCGGACTTTGCATTTTTATTTTCTGTTAGACTTGCCTGCACCACATGCAAAAAAGACTGCACTCCATTATTATCCTAAGGTGCCTTTAATCTCACATGTGGTTGATATGTAGGATCTGTATAATTTTAATATTCAGATGATATGTTGAAGGTTAACATGAATAAGGAACAAAGGCATGGGTTAAGCATCAAGATATCTAGGAAAGAGATGGAGAGGTGGCTCAGAGATTAAGAGCACTGGCTGCTCTTCTAGAGGCCAGGAGTTCATTTCCCAGCAACCACATGGTGGCTCACAACCATCTAGAGAGAGGTCTTGTGTCCTCTTCTGGCGTGCAGGTGTTCATGCAGACAGAAGGTTGTATAGACAATAAATGAATCTTAAAAAAAAAAGATAGCTAGAAAAGAGCAATCCTTCCATGCATATCAACAAGTGTGATGACTAGAAGATATAAAGAATAATAAAGAAAAGTAGAAAACGGCAGAGAAAGATCAACAGCTCTGCACTGATGGCAAAGTTTCTCCCCTGAATGCTACAGCAACCTTGTTTCGTCTACCCAGTATCTATAACATACAGATGCTTGAGATGGTTATTTTTTAAAGCTCACTGTAATATTTCTTTTTTAAATGTAAACATTTCATGTGTATTCATCCCTTTCACAACTGGGAGCAGAAGTGGGTTACAAAGTGAATTATCAGATGATATGGCATTGTAAGACAGACAAAGTGGTTGCTTTCAAAGAACTTACAACATAGTGGAAAACAGAACAAACAAATAAGTAAGGAAAGATAAATAAAATACTGACATATATTTAAAAGATTTATATTCAAACTTTTGTCAGAGAGAAAGAAAAAGAAGAAAGATCTGCTTAGAATTGAGTCTGCTGGTACATGGCTGTAATCCCAGCACTTAGGAGGCTGAGTCAGAAGGATTGAAAGGTCAAGGCTAGTCCAAGTTCCGTGATGACTCCCTGTTACAAAGAAAAAGAAAAGAGAGGAAGGTTTGTTCACTCTGTCATGAGTCAGCTCAGGTTGTGTTATTCCCATCATCTGTTCTAGCTTCCTCTTGTTTCTGTTGTGGTTTTTGTTTTGCATCATCTGCATGTGATGATCAAGCTAGCCTGAAACTTTCTTTGTACAACAAGATGGCCTCATATTAGCAATAACCCTTCTACCTCTTCCAGGAGATGGGATTGTACCACCACTCCAGGATTTCTGTATGTTTCTTTCTGTTATGAGTGAATATATGAACACCTGTGTTCATATGTATACTTAAATGCACATTTCCCTATGAATTTTATTGACAACAAAGGACAGAACACTGTGAGTCCTCTTCTTGCATTCTTAGTAGCGTGTTATATGTATTTCAGATGTGGTCAATATTTATGTTAAGACACATAACATTCTTCATTCAGTTTTATTTTTAAGAGACAAATAATAATTATATGCATGGGAACAATGTACCACTGTGAAATATAAGTCACCACCACAAATATAACTATTTTCTCATTTTGGATTTTCATTTTTAGAAAATGGCTAGCTGAACTTTCTAAATCTGTAAGAAGAGAAAAACGAATTAATTTATTTACGCAGGTCAACACCAAAATGGAGAATACTTTCATCACACTTCAAATTCGTTTCTGGTGAACTTTTAGCCAAGAGGTATTCTTATTTTTGTCACCATAAATTAGTTTTAAATGTTTTTATACTTTTACTTAAATCTAAATTATTTTGTAGTAAATATCAAGGGCCTCGTTCTCTTATTCCACACAATAGTTTTGAAATGTGCTCATATTGTCTGATGAATCATTTTCGTATTGTTGATCAGTGCCCCATATAACAAATATTCCACACTTTCAAATTATAGTATTGATTATGGACATTTGGATTGCTTTTTACTTAGGGCTATTATAATAATGCATTTGCTATACCATTCTGATAAAAGTTATGGCCATGTACATTTATTTCTCTTGGATACAGAATTTAAATTGAATATTTAGTATACTGGGAGTCTTCCATTTTTTTTAAACTTCCAAATGGCATTCTAAGTAGTTAAATCATTATTCACTCTCAACATCATACAAACAGTTATAAGAATTTTAATCCAGCAGCCTGGTTTCTCTGGCCAGGGACCACATCCAAATACTTTCTAGGTCTATGTGATCTGGCTGGAATGCAGACTTACTCTGGATTACAGACACACTCTGAGTATACTTGGTACTGAGGTAAAATTAGTTTATAGAAGGAAGTGATAAAAGTGATGGCTAGTTGAGGGCAGACAAAGTGAGGAATCAGGGAAAGATCTGACAGTAGGAGTCAGAGATAGGATATACTCTACTCTCATGAAAATAGCATAGGAATGAGAGGCTGCTTATGAGCAATGCAGGGAGAGAGCGGAGAGTTTTTTTACAGAGAGGTTTTGTTGTTTTTTGTTTGTTTGTTTCTTTTAACCAAGACAGTTTTACAGAGACAGGCTACAGACAGAACAAACTAGAAACAGGTGAAGGCAGAATAAGGCAGAGAATCAGAAGGATACAGAAGGTTAAAACATTGCCAGAATTAGTTTGAAGCCATACAGAGCAATTCAGTCAGAAACGAAGAGAAGTCAATTTGAATCAGTCAACTTGGAGAGGAGTTTGGGCCAGAACATCTGAGTTGAAGCAGCCAGTGAGAGTTCAGAAAGAACAAGAAAGTCTTGGAATGGCTCTCATATCATCCCCTCATCTCAGGAAATAAAAACAACCTTTACTCAAAAATACCTATTGCTTCACATTGTCATTGGTCTTTTAGTTTTTAGTTTTCACTGTTTAGAGAGCTAAATTAGTAGTTCATTATGCTTTCCATTTCCCCAATATTCATGAATTCCATGTACTGACGGATCATTTTCAACACTCACTGTGGTGGGTAGTTTATCTTTTTATTACTGATTTGTAGTTCTTTATATACTATATATACTAAAAATTCATTGTTACATATGTTTCCAAACATTTCTGCCTATCCTGTGGTTTAATTTTTAGCTTTATTAAACACTTTTAATGAGCAGAAGTTTCAAATCCTTATGAAGTCTGATATGTATATATATATATATATATATATATATATATATATATATTTCTCTGCTAAGATTAGTTTTGATTGCATTTTCTTTAGGAAATCTTGGCTTGTGACAAGCTCTTAGTCTTTACTTACCTTCTGAAAATTCTTATAGTACAAATTTTCACTTTTAGTGTATGACTCATCTCCCATTATGAAGTTCACTTTTTTTAACTTTTTTTAATTTTTTATTAATTACACTTTATTCATTTTGTATCCCCCCATAAGCCCCTCCCTCCTCCCCTGAACCTCCACTGATAGGGGAGGTTCTCCTCTCCTTTCTGATCTTAGTCTATCAGTTCTCATCAAAAGTGGCTGCATTGTCCTCTTCTGTGGCCTGGTAGGGCTGCTCCCCCCTAAGGGGGAGGTGATCAAAGAGCAGGCCAATCAGATTATGTCAGAGGCAGTCCCTCACTTTTTATGACTATGTAGCTGTTTCAACATTCTCTGTGAGAAACACGCAGGCAGGCATGGTGCTAAAACTGTAGCCAAGAGCTTACATCTTGATTCACAAGCATGAGGCAGAGAGAGACTAATTGGAAATGTATGAGATTTCTTTTAAGTGTTATAGAAATTTTTTATTATTATTATTAATTTATATAATTTATATCTTGGTGATAGGCCCCTCCCTCCTCTCCTCCAAATTCCACCCTCCCTCCTGCATCCTCTCCCCTCTATTCCTCAGAAGAAGGGAGCCCCCCTATCTAGACACCCCATCTCATCTAAGTTTGTCTTCCTCCCCTATGGCCTGGTAGGGAAGTCCTATCAGGGGGAAGTGATCAAAAAGCAGGAAACATAGGCCGTGTCAGAGATGTCCTCCACTCCTCTAACTAACGGACCAACATGATGCCGATTGGATTTATCTTCTTAAGGTCTATGTGTTGTAGTTTGTCTATCCTGTACTATATATATATATATATATATATATATATATATAAAATCTATGTAATATATATATATATATAATCTCTATATATAAAATCCTGTACTATATATAAAATCTACACATACCATGTGTGTCCCCTCACTTAGTGTGATCTTTTCTAGTTCCATCCATTTGTCTGAAAATTTCATGATTTCCTTGTTAAGATCGAACACTCAAGTGACAACTCATGCTGGCAATGATGTGGAAAAAGGGGAACCCTCCATTGCTTCTGGGAGCACAAACTTGTACAACCACTTTGGAAATCAATCTGGCACTTCATCAGAAAACTGAAAATAGCCATATCTCAAGACCCAGCTATACCACTCCTGTGCATACACCCGAAAGATGTGCAACCGTACAAAAAGGGCATTTGTTCACTAAATAGCAGCTTTATTCATAATAGCCAGAAACTGGAAAGAACCTAGATGTCCTTCCACCAAAGAATGGATACAGAAACTGTAGTACATTTACACAATGGAATACTGCTCAGGCATTAAAAACAAGGCTGGGCATGGTGGTGTACACCTGTAATGCCAGCACTCTGTGGGGCAGAGGCAAGGGATCTCTGTAAGTTGGAGGACAGCCTGGTCTACAAAGCCAGTCCAGGAAAGCCAGAGCTACACAGAGAAACACTGTCTCACAAAAACCAAAACCGACCAAACAAACAACAACAAAACCCTCAAAGTCTGCCCACAGGGATGCATCACTTTCAACAAGGCCCTACCATTTTACCTTTCCAAAAAAGTTCCGTAAACTGCAGACCAAGTATTCAAATATATTATCCTGGTGGGGGGGGGGGTGTTCTCATCCAGCCTATCATACCCTCTACTTATTGAATTCAAGAATAGAAATTTTAAATACTTTTAGTCTAGGTTGCCACATTTCTTCACAGATTGATTGCATAACCAAATTATAGAAGGAAGAGTTATTCATATTTCTAATTCCACAGGAAGAGTCTAAAATAGCAGGAGAGACATGGCAGCAGGCAGCAATAATGATAGAAGGAGCTTAGGGATCACACCTTAGACAGAAACCATGAAGCATAAAGAGGAACATGAAGTGGGCAAAGATATAAACTTCCAAAGTCCTCCCGCGATGATCTCCTTCCTCCAGCAAGGCTACATTTTCTTCCCAAACAGCTTTATCAATTGGGGACCAACTGTTTACATACACGTGGGAGACAGCTCTCATTCAAGCTGCGACAGTTAACAACGATGGGAAAAATCAGGATGCTAGTCGTGGAACCATGCTGCTTACCAAATTTGTAATGTTGCAAGTGACGTGATTTTTTGTGCTTCAGATTTTCCAGCTTTGGTGGGAATATTAATAGACTTTATATTACAAAAATTTTTTGAAGAGGTAGAAGTGTGAGAATTAAAATGGACAATTCAAATGTACAAATTTGTATTCACTGGGCATTGGGTAAGTGTTCAAAATGTGTCATAATTACCAATCCTTTGAATTTCTGCCTAGGTTATATTTCTTAGCAATTTAGAAATATTGGGGAAATTTGTAAGCCAAAGTCAAAAGTAAGCTTCAATACTTGTAAAAGAGTGAGTAAAAACAGAGCCAAAGGAAGGGTGAAAAGAAAGAAAAATCAAACTTCAGCTTCTTCCAAAATGGTCCCGATAGGGCCTTAGAGAAATCTCTCATTTATATTTGTGACGACGTTTTTATGCCAAAATTCTAAGCAAGCTGGTGTTTATGTACACGCACACTTTGGATTTTTCTAGGAAGAGCTCTCACACTTTTCTGTAGACTTTTTAAAGTTACAGAGAGAATTTTATTTTTAATGCTTTGTTTTGTAGCCTCCCTCCTTGTAAACAATGGAACATCCATCATGCTTCTTCCTGAAAACCCTGAGATGTAGAACATTAGGTTTTGATGGTGACTTGAAGATTCTTTACAGCTTTCAGTTTCCACAAAGGTAAATTAAAGACGGAGCGAAGAAGTGACAGGCTGTGGTTTATACAGCTGCAGAACTCCCGAGGCTTAAACCTTGGAGCTGTACCTCCTGGCAGGCACCTGTTTTGCTATATCAGACTGTCTCCTCAGGAAAGCCCTCCAACTTCTACCTTTGTCCTCTATCTCAATGTCTTGCATGCAAAGCTGATAATCGCTGGCTTATTTATGAAAGTAGCAGAGCTGTGAGATAAAGTAAAACGAATTCTCTGAGAGAGAGAAAAAAACATGCATGAAAATGATAAAAAAATAACAGACTTTACTGTTTTGACAAATAAGTGTTAAGCACATGAAACTGACCAAAACATTGTGCTTGGCAATGATGTGGCCATGGTTCACCCTTAAATATCGTAAGGTGATCAGTTTTCTTCTGTGTCAAACACTTCATGCTCACATCTTACTCTTCATGATTGAGACAGGGATGGGATATAAATCAGCAGTGGAGTGCTGGTCTAGCATGTGTCAGTTTGATTGCTAGTACTAAAAAAGAATTACAGAAATGAAAACACAATATATGCAATTATTTATTCATTGAACATATGTTTTCCCTCTCTTCCATTTCAGATCATTTTCTAGATCTAGAGAAAGCTAACTACACAGCTGAGGTAATTGGATTTCAAGATATTTGTAGCCCTTAGCATATCTAGCTATAGAAGTTAGAAAAACAATGTTTTGTATTTTCACTCATTATTAGCTGACTAATCACATAGGCTAGTTTGCCTAGAAGGTCTTCCCATCTTTGTCCTTCTCTTTTGGAAGAATGTAGATATTAAGCTCAGGAAAAAAAAACTGTACACAAAATGAAACACAAATAATAAATGGTTTAATTCCAATTAAAACCAAATTAAGGGGGAAATGTTTGTATCACTAGAGAGCTATACTATTCCCTATTGGCTAATTTCCCATGTATCCTGTAATTCAAGGTACAATTTTTCCTGCCCAAGAAAAGGCATCTGTCAAACTTATTCAAAGCCTACATGTCAATTTTCATTTTAGGCATGCAACAGCTGAATAGTTTGGAAATGGGAATGATGAGTATTTTTCACATAACAGTTGGATAATATCAAAGCTACATTGCTACTTGTTCATCATCTTTTCTGTGCAGGAAGTGTGTATGCAGAAGACACAGAAATTACTGTTTCTCTACATCTCAAAGTTGTGTGGCCTCATCAATAGAAGTAGAGTTACCTAAAGTAAGGCAGACTGTGGCATGCGCAGAAGGGAGACAATTTCGTATGTACAAAGTAACTTCTGCTTGACTGTCTAGGAGAAAATGTTATTGGGATAGTGCCTTAGCCCTCTTCTCTACCTTACTATTCATTTTCCTAGTGGGAGAATGAAGAGGTTATCAACTGGCGATCCAAGAGTGTTGTGTGACACTTCCTCCAGGTGATGTGACTCAAATGTCTACTCACTCCAGAGAGGGCAAGGGACAATGTTAGTAACGACACTGCCAACATTCAGCGTGGTAGAGGGATGAGTTTGCTAGGGTTACCTACAGGGAAAGCTCAAAGGCAGCTGCGTCACCTCCCCTAGCCGCGGCATCAGCTCCAGACAGCACCAATCTTGGATCTTTCTGCGTGTTCTACAGGCAACTCAACAGGCAGGAAAGCCTTCTCCAATCTTGTTTACTGGTTCTATAATGTTGGGTACAGACCTTATGAATCTTGCATGTTTCATTTTTTCAGAAATGTGAGATTTGTTTACTTGCTAAGTATACTGAGCATGAGGCCTTTAACAAAAGTAGTGGAGTCCTGTAGAACTAGAAAATGGGACCAAAAATGAAAGAGAAGACATGCTGGCATTACAATGAATATTTGCCATTCTGTATTACACATTCTGGTATTGCATACATGAGCCCAAGGTTACCCTACCAGACATCATTCTTTAAAACCATGCGTATGTACATGTGTGTGTGTTAGATTATATTACAAATCTCATTTCTTTTATTCAGTAGAAAGAACCTTTTCTGGTTATGCTTTCTCTCTTAAAAATAAAGATTAAAAAAAATCCCTGCCATTCTCTGTGACATAGGATGTAATTGAATATAGTGATGAGCACCAAACACAATCAATCTGCTATTTATTACAGCTTAAATTGATCTTAAGGATAAAGATAACACTGTTGATCTCTCAGATATCTCTGGCTTTGTAAATCATCTTTGACGTCAATCTAATTAAGTCTAGATAGACCTCTTATTCTCAATTATTGGTTGGAGAGAACACACTTTTTTGTTTTCAAAGGCAGCTGTGGACACGCACCAAACGCTCTGATCTGCATGAGCCTTCAGGATATTTAAGTGCTTTTCATAGAAACTGAATTGATATGCGTTCAGGTCAAACTTGTCATATTTTCATGCAAATTCTCATGGTACAATATTTGCCCTATAAGTAAAAGTAGAACAAGATTTTGTTATGTGTTTCCTCATCTGGACCTCCTAGCATTATTTCTTTCTTTTATTTTCTCTCATAATTTTCTTGTTGAAAATTTTAAACCAGACATTTCCTCCTCATACTCCAGAGTTTTACCAGAAATCTTTTAGACACGTATAACTTCTCATTCAAAGATCCAATTTCTGTGGGAAAAAAAGGAACCCCTCAAAAGCATAGAATACTAATACTTGCCTTGGCTCTCCCAGAAAACAACACATTCTGCATCGATTCTACAGATTGTTGATAATAAGTAAAAACATTAATAAAAGGATAAATAAAGGGCAAGTAGATAGGCTCACACATCAAGGAAAGTTTATTAACTCGCCTAACAACAAGCTCCAAAATACCTTCTGATTTCGGGGAAGGCTTAATTGAGTGGTCAAGCCAGGGAGTTTTCTCTCAGCATGAAAGCTTCAGGGGTTCACAGAAGCCATCATATCCTCTATCAGAAAGAGAACGGAAACATAGCAGAGAGGGAAATCTTTTTTTTTTTTCATAAGTTACTTCTTCATAAGCTGGCTTTATATAGTGTACCCATTCTTGACTCAGTATTTGTGTTGAGGGAGGTGGAAAATGCTGAGTGGTGAAATTGACTCAACCACTATCACCATCAAAACAATAGAGCCTAATAGGCCATTTCATTATGGGGTCTAAAAAGGATACAATTTTGTATTGGGGTTCTTTAGAGGAAGAGTGCATATATACACTACATTGTTATTACATTGGCTTATGTAATAGGGAGTTGAGTGGCCCAACAGTGCTCATCTGGATGAAAGGCAGAGAATTCAGTTGATGCTCAGTATATAAAGCTGGATGTCTCAGTCGTCTCAGTCCAGTGCTGAACGCCTGAGAGTTCTTTTGGGATCTGCTGGTATTCCATCCCTGATGGAAGGCTGAAGTAGATGGAAGCTGGTATTAATGGAGGACAGCAACCACTGTAGTATGCATGCTTGATCAGGAAGAAGAGACTCAGATATGCAGCACTGTTTTTTCCTTGAACCTCTTTAGAGCTGGGCTTCCCTTAGAAGGTGCTGAGCATTAGCATAGCAAAGCACTGTTAAATGGTGTCAGGGGTTGGCTCTCACCCATGGGATGGGTCTCAGGTTGGGCCAGGCATTGGTTGGACATTCCATCAGTCTGCTCTATTGTTATCTCTGAACATCTTGTAGGCTGCACAAATGTTGGGTTGAAAGTTTTGCAGGTGCATTGGTGTTCCCCTCCTGCCACTATAAGTCATGGTTAGCCAAAAGGTGGTCTTCTCTGTCTCCATGTCCCCCACTGCTAGGAGGCTCAGCTGGAACAATGTCCATATCCTCCCTGGAGCCTACCCTGTCACAGGTTTCCAGTTTTTCTCAGAGATGGCCCTGCCCTCTGTTTCCCTTTTCTCTTCAGATCCTCTCATCCCCCCTCCCTACTCTCTCAACATCTGATCCCCCTCATTTCCCTCCCTACATCCTATTCTATCAAGTTCCCTCTCCTCATCCACTTCCACTGTGTGTTCTGTTTCCCCACATCCTATCTATGCTTACAGATAGGAGCCTAGCATATCAGTACTCTGAGAAGCTCCATCTAGCAGGGGATCAAAACAGATGCTGAGACTCACAACCAAACATTAGGCAAAGCTGGGGAGCCCTGTGGAAGAGTTGGGGGGGGAAGGATAGAAGGACCCAGTTAAGACAAGAACTCCACAAGAAGACCAACAGAATCAACTAACTTAAGCCAATGGAGGCTTAGGGACAGAAGCACCAACCAAAGAGCCAAATGTTTCCTAGTAAGTGGAGCAGGTGCTGTCTCTTACATGGACCCTGTTGCCTGCTTTTGATCACTTTCCCATGGTGGTGTTGCCTTGCCTGGCCTCAGTGGATGAGAATGAGCTGAGTCCTGATACAACTTGAAGTTCTGGGGTGGGTTGGCGGAGGGGTGCTCCTTTTTGTAGGAGAAGGAAAGGGAGGAAAGGGGGAAAAGGGTGGGAGGAGAAGAGGGCTATGATCTGGGATGTAAAGTGAATAAATACATAAACAAAACAAAACACCAAACAAAACAAAACAAATAAAAGTGCTGACCACTTTGAAATTGGATCTCCCAAACTTCCTACAGTTAAAACTCTCTAGAAACACACTTTCTCAAGTGTGTCTTCTAGGTGATTCCAAATCCCATATAGTTAACAATCAAGATTAATCATCATAGGTTCTAAAGGAAAACTTTACAATTTCCCACCTAGAATAATAGGAAAAATATTGTAATATTCAACATATCCCTTAGATTACTGGTGTAAGGAAAGGTCAATATCAAAAGGTTATTATCAATCCTGGCACTCTGAGAGGCAGAGGCAGGTTATCTCTGTGAGTTCAAGACTAGCCTAGTCTACAAAGCAAGTCCAGGACAGCCAAGGCTTCACAGAGAAACTTTGTTTAAAAAAATAATAATGATAAATAAAAATAAATAAATGTATTATCATTCAAAAAAGTATCAATATTTCATCAAACTGATTAACTTCCTACAATTTTTCCAAGTAAAAATTTAACAATTTAGTTTTTATTGCAGTCTAACCAAACCCTGCCACTGACTCATTTTCCTGTTATTATACTTGAATTATTTTCAAATTCTTTGCTCAAATCTTACATTAAATTCCATTTTGTTGTTAGCTCCTCCCTTCTTTATTTTGAAAATGCCAAGCCTAAGTAAAAGAGGAATATGCTCTTCATTTGGTTTAAGATAAAATCTAACGGCTTAACTTGATGGTTACCTAGAAGTAGCCATAGGCTTCCTTGAACCAGGTGGTGTAACAACACAGAGTAACGGTACTGTCTATCAGAAACCAAAGCAAAACGTTGGCCAATGAGTACCGTGTCAAGAGTGCGATGATTCCTGTTGTTCTGCAAATATTTCATTGTGTGATTTTTAAAGAGCTACAAAGAACAGGTTTCAAATGTGCTCACCACATTGAGGGACTAGGTATGCTAATTAGCCTAATTTGATCACTGTGCAGGACATAGGTTTATCAAAACATCACATTTTGCCACATGGATATGCACTGTTATTATTATTGTTTGTCATGATGAGATGTAAAATAAACTTCTAAAATCTGCAATGACGATCATCTTAGATTTTAGGTCCTTGTTCTTTATCATAAACTTTACTAGTAGCAACTGCCTAAAATATGCTGTCATTTACAGCACACTGCTCAAAATAGCTTCTTCTGTTCAACTGAAAATGTATCTTTTATATCATTCCAAAGGCTTTGTATATTACTGCTTATATATGGAACTTAGTCCTATTAAATTATAGAGTAGAAGTTGGGCTTTTTTCATCCTTATAATCTGTTTCCATCTGAATTAGATGCCATCTCAGTAACTATTTCAAAAATTGTAAACATGGATACAGTGAACATAAATGATGTAAATATCCATATATGTAGTTTCATGCTGTGCTGTAATTTGGACTAAATCCAATGTTCTATCTACAAAAATCTAATTTTACAACATCTCTGACATAATTAAGACTAAGTACAACATTGCAGCCCTAACAATTTAAGTATTTTAAACTTAGAAATTTGACCATTTTCTCTAAAGCCACATAAATATTTGATAAAGCAAGGTAGACACAATGTTCCTAAGAACACTGCAGTAGAAGTATTGGTTGGCTGGCCTAAATTATTTTATTTTGAACACGAATGTTTTTTATATACATTATTAAATCAAAAGCGGTAGAAGAGAGAAAATAGGATGGGAGTCAACAATAGAGGGTGTCAAAGCAGATGCTGAGACTCATTGCCAAATTTTGGCAAGAGTGCAGGGAATCTTACAGAAGAAAGGGGTGGGGATACAGAGACATGGAGAGGACAAGAGCCCCACAGGGAGACCAACAAAGCTAAAGGATCTGAGTCCAGGGTGGGCTGCAGAGACTGATGCACCAACAGAGGACCACATGTGGAGATGACCTAGGGGTGCCTGCTCAGATATGGCCTATTGGTATCTCAGTCTCCATGAGGATCTCCAAGTGAGGGGAGCAGGGGTTGCCTCTATCATGAACTCTGTTAAATGCTCTTTGATCTCTCATCCCTGGTGATATGACCTTGCTAGGCCATGGAGGAAGAGGATTCAGGCAGTCCTGATGTGACTTAAGCTATGGGCAGATGACAATGGTGGAGAACTTGCCCTTTCAGTGGACTAGGGGAAGAGGATGGGGGAAAAAGGGAGGGAGGGTCGAGCTGTGGAGAGTTGAGGGAGGGGGCTTCAATCAGGATACATAATGAATAAATTGTGAAAAAAAGGGGAATAAGGCTGAATGTAAGTTACTTATATTCTATACATGTATTAGAATTTCACGGTGTCTAAATTATTTTCAACATCCATTTCAACAATCTTCTGATAGCATAAGATGCTTCTAAATGGTTTTTGCAAGATAAGTCCCAGAATATTCTTTTAAAATTCATAGACATATATTATAGTTTTCTGGGTTACCTGAAAATAATTCAAAATGAGCATTATGTTCTTATAGTTTACTTTAGGAAAGTGATACCAGGAACTGCATTTTTGAGTGAGGGAGTGGCTATGTTATTGAACTGGTCACTACTGTAGGACTCTGAGGCTCTGAGGTTCTATGTTATTGAACTGGACATTGCTGTAGGACTCTCCTCCTGGAGATCTGTAGAAAAAAGTTTCTAGAATGTCCACCTAAGGATAGAAGGGAATGTGTATGTACCGGCGTCCATCTTTTCCTAACAAGGACTTCCTATATTTTCATGTCACTAGTCTTGACAGGATTATCATACAAATCCTCAACTCAGCCACAGATCAGGTCCTGATACAGAAAGTACAAAACAAGTATAAACATGGAGAGGTGAGAGGGGTTGAAGAGGCTGCTACAGAGTGGACCAAGTTACCCAGCAACGGCAGGAACGTGTGGATGAAGAAGGGATGAATGAGGCAGAGATAAGAAGTCCCATGTATAGGTTACTAAGTGGGAATTCATCCTTTCCTAGTCCATAGACTCTGAACATTTTTTATGACAAATAAATTAGTAAGAGAATTTAAGCCAGAAGCACACAAGAGCCTAGCGGGAGTTAATATTCTCCCTAAGATTTAATAATGGGTAGCTTATTACCTAAACTCTTCAGTTCACTAATTTGCTTCATAGTAAACATCTTCCATCCATGAAACTGTTGGCCTGTATCTTATGGATGAGACACCGATGCTCCTAGAAGTCCAGACATCTTCCTCAAGACAGTAAGTGAAAAGACATTACAGGGACTTAAACGAGGTCTTCCTGACTCCATAATCATAGTCTCAAATATTTTCTTAACTTGTACTTTAATCCTTAAAATTTTTCTCCTGACCAAATACAAATATAGCATTAAATGCATCCTCTGTTGGAACATATCTGTGAGCATTCTAAGTATTCCTGCCCTATTTATATAGGCTGTATAACTATCTACAATGGTCAATAAAAAGATTGAAAACCTCTACCTGTTTATCATTTAATGTTATTTTAATCACTAGCTATTGACTAGCTGACTACATGATAGTGTACATCCAAAATAAATTATTCTCAGTAAGTATGTTGAAGTCCTCACAAAGTCTTTGTAAGCTCTTAAACTTTCATTATTTAGCTTCTAGGTTTGAGAGAAATTATTTGAGTGTATAAATGGTATTTAAAAGTGCATTAATACATTGTAAAGTGATTTCCCTGATAGTAGGCTGTGGCTTCACAGATAATGAAAAGCAGGCGATTTCCCTAAATAAAAAGGCCAGCTGCCATCCAATAAACTGGGCCAGTGACCATTGTATTAACTTTAAGTTGTAAGTCGCAAGTTCAATGTGTTATCTCTGCTATGCCTATAGTACAAGGCAAGTCCTTAAGGAAGTTTGATGCTTTAAAAATATTGTTTGAGCATTGCATACAGACCCACCTTGAACTCTCCCCTATCTAACTCCTATAGAACATCCCCCCCCCACTCTTTTCTGAATTCATTGTTTCTTCTTCCTCTTCTTCCTCCTCTTCCTCTCCTCTTTCCTCTTCTCCTTTTACTCCTCTTTATCGTGCTTGTTAGTTTTCATTTCAATCACCCTCTGAGTCCATTTAGTGATACCACTGTGTGGGTAACAGCCATTTACTGGAGCATGGACAATCTACATGGAGTTGCATCCTTGAAGAAAAAAGCTTCCTTTCCAGCAGCTAACATCCAGCAATTGCATCCCAGTTAGATGCGGGACCTTGTGAGCCTATCTCCCATCCATATTGAATGTTGACTGGCTTCATCTTTTTAACAAAAATTATTTTTTTATTCACTTTATATCCTGGTTGTAGCCCCATCCCTCCTCTCCTTTCAGTCCTACCCATCCTCCCTCCCCCCTCCCCTTATCTTCAGAAAAGGGGATCTCCCTTTCCCATCCACCCCAGCTCATCAAGTTGAATCAGAACTGAACATGTCCTCTTCTCTTGTGGCCTGGTAAGGCCATCCTGCCGGGAAGAAGTGATCAAAAAGCTGGTATGTGAGTCACTGTCCAATGCAATCCCCACTTCCCTTAATAGGGAACCCATAAGAAGCCTAAGCTTCCCATCTGCTACTTCCAGTTCATGCATGGTTTTTGGTTGAGCTTTAGTCTCAGCAAGCCTCTCTGGGCCCTGGTTATTTGGCCCGGTTAGAGCTCTTGTCACCTCCATGTCCTTTTCTCTTTCCTCTCACTTTTCCACAAGAATCCCTAAGTATCATCCAATGTTTATCAGGAAGTCTCAGGCGATGCTGGGTAGTCTCTCAGAAGACAACTCTGTCATGCTCCTCTCAGCAAGCTTAGCAGAGTATCATTCATAGTGTCAATGGTTAACACTCTCCCATATGGTGGGTTTTTGGTTGGGCCAGGCACTGGTTGGGCATTCCCTCAACCTCTGCTCTATCTGTTCTGTCTTTGTCCCTGCACATCTTGTATGCAGGGTAAATTTGGGGTTGAATTTTGTTTTGGGTGGGATGGAGTTCTCCTCCCTCTACTAGGGGAATAGTCTAGTTAGAAGGTGTCCTCTTCAGTCTCTTTAGCCTCTGCTAATAGGAGTCACTGCTTGAGTTTCCCCTCATATCCTCCCAGGGGCCTAACATGACCATGTCTCCAGCTTGTCACAGAGATACCCCTTTTGCTTGAGATGTTGACCTTAGATCAGGAGTCAGCAGGAAGTGGGCTCTAAGCTGAATGTTGCTCTGCCCTACTTAGCCTTCCACAGAATGGGGGACCATGGGATGCTGGACCTCTCTACTGGCTGTGCTCCTAGTGGGTCAGGCAGATCAGGCAGATTACAAGTGGGCATTGGTATTACAGGTTCAGCTGCTGCAACAAACGGGCAAGTGGGTGCTGGCGTTGTGGATTCAGATTCAGCCACGCAGCTACTTGCTGGCCCAGCAGGCTCTGAGCTCCTGGCACTCAGATTTGGCTTGGCTTCACCATCTTGGACCTAGGACCTTCTAAATTTGTCTTGTCCAGCTGTCCAGCTGGTCTTTACATGGGGGACCAGAAAAACCCTGGATTGTGTTCGGGGTGCTGCCTCCCAACTAGACACTACCCTTGGGAAATCAGGAATGATCTGAGGTCTGGTTGATGGAACAAAGAGCTCTTGAACCTGTGAGCAAGCAAAAAGCACCCTGTGGGTCCAGTGAGCCCTGGACTATGCTTGGCCTCTGGGTCCTGTGAATTGGGATTGGGACTGGGATTCTGGCTTCAGTAACCAGGTTCCACAGGAGTAATCCGAGATCTGGTTGTTGGAGAGAATCTGTGTCCTGCACTCAGGTGAGCTGGAAGCTGGAAAATCAGTACAGGCATTTCCAGTCCCTAACTTGGCTAGACAGAAAGTACTGTATCCCAAACCATGTCCTAGAGATGGTATAAACTGGAACCATGCATGCATTCCCTGCACCTGATATGCCCCCTTCTCTCCCAGTGTCAGTATTTTAAGGTTTGTTGCTAGGCTACTCATTGTAACTGCAGACTCTAATATTCTGCCACTCAGATACAGTACTCCCAGGTTGCCACCATCTTGGAAATCACTGATTGGCTTCATCTTGTACAAGTCTTGTACTGGCAGGTGCAGCTACTTATGAGCTCACGAGTACAAGGGACCTGTTGTATTTAGAAGACACCATTTCACAGTAGTCCGTCTGGACCACAGACTCTTACACTTTTTTCCCCTTCTCTCTATTCAGAGATGTTTTCTGAGTCTTGGGGGTATCCATGTAATATAAGTAACTATCTCATTTAAGGCTGGGGATTGCATAGCTTTCCTCCACTTATTCTCTGAACTTTAGCCAGTTGAGTCTCTGATGACTTTTAAAGTGAGGTACAATGTCCTTGCCAACATAATTGAATATAATATTTTAAATGATATATTTTAGAATATTCAATATGATGTAAGTGGAAATGGTGACTTCTAGAACATGTGAATATGATCAATAAATCATCACTCTAAAAAGAGGTGCACTTATAAAATCCAGGAGCTCAAAAAAAAAAAAAAAAGGACTAAAATTTCAAAACTGCATGTGAATCTGTCCAGAATGGACAACCACGGCTACTACAGCCTATACTCTTTATTCATGATGTTTGTTTATTGCATAAACATAAAAGTAAATATACAATATGAATCACTGTTTTTCTTGTTGGGACGATAGGGGTTGAATCCAGGGATTTTGCTTATTGGGCAAGTGTTCTACCACTGACCTATTGAGATACCTCAAGACTATTCAAGAAATTGAATAGTTCTCTCAAGGTCTCAAAGATAACGCAAAAGAGTTGAATTTCTCAGTTTTTCTCGATACTTGCTATCATTTCCTCTACACATATATATCAGACATACAGCTTGCTCATCATGTGGGTACCCTAACAATTGGAGTAGGAGCTGTCTCTGACTCTGTTGTCTGCCTTTGGATCCCATTTCCTTAGCTGGGCTGCCTCGTCTGGCTCAGTAGGAGAGGATATTGTTAGGCTTGCTGAGACTTGAGGTGCCAGGGTAGGTTGACAGCCCTTGGGGCCTCCCTTTCTCTGAGAAGAAGGAGAGGAGGAAATGGAGGGAAGAAGCAGAGGCATGAGAGTGGAACTGGGAGGCGAGGAGGGAAGGGGCTGGGATCAGACTGAAATAAATGGGGAAAAGTCATATAGGTAATATCATCCTTCTGTTTCTGAAAGACATGTTCAGCTGTGTGATTACAAAACTGGAATCTTCTGTATTTGGACACAGATTCTGCAGCAGTCTGTGTAAGCAGGAGAGGGAGTCAAAACCAGAAAGAACAGTGATGGCCAAAACCTGGGGGAGGACCAAGTGACAGCAAAGTAGAACATAGTGGCCTTTGAAGGAAGCCCTGCTGGAACTTAGGAATGATTTATCTCTGCCTCTGAAACTTCAAAGGAAAACTTTCTCCCTGTCAAAGCTCCAGAATGAAGAAGAAATGGCATGTTCTTTCTCTTTCCCAGAGCAAATAGCCTGAAGGGGAATGGCATGGCTGAGAAAAACATCCTGTTCAGTTGCTGCTAGACTTGTGTGCTGACACTGAACTTGTTCCTGACTCTCCTTGTTTGTTCCTCAGCTGGTGATTTAATTACTTCTTTCCCATTAAGGGCTGTTTACAATGTTTCTGTATTCAACTTGGTTTAGATAAAAAGACCAGGGCTGATGTGTTTCCCACTCCACTACAGTTACGGGTTATGGTTAGAATCTAAAGTATTGTCATAAACTCATTCCCTTAATAACCTACATGTTTGCACTGTTTTGAAAGTGTCTTGAATGTCTTGGAGTGGCAAAAGAAGGTCAGAGTGAAACTGATAGGCAGGTCATATGGTATGTTAGCATCTTTTCTTTTTCAAGTTCTTTTTGTTTTCTCCTTCAAGTTCTTTTTCATACAAGTGTAGTCATGTGTGAGACTGGACATTTTTATTTTACTAGAATAATATCCTCAGGGTTCATTCATCTTATGATAAATTTCAGTATTCCCCTCCTATAGAACTATCGTGTTATCCTCAATCCAGCTTCTGGATATTTATCCAAAAGAATTAACATCTAGATCTCCAATAGGTTTTAGCATGCCATTGTTCTTCACAACTCCATTGCAATAGAAGAAATGTGAGAACAACATAAATATGTATTCATAACATGTAGAAATAAAGAAAAATATGCATATATGTGAACAGTGGAACACTGTTTAGTCTCTTTACAGTTGTGTGAAGTCATTTAAGTTATACAGAAGAGGGGAGTTTTAACTTTGTTTTATTTTTAAATATCCTCTCAAATTTAAAAATAAAATATTGCGCAGCCATACAGTGTAGACTTGAGCCTTGTATTAGATGTTCAGCAGCTCTGGAACACTACCCTGCATTCCACTCTAGCGATAGCCCATGAAGCTGAGGCAGAGCTGTCTCTTTAAGCTGGAAAGTGCTCCTTACTATACCCAGTCCATTCTGGTCTATTTTCTGTTACATTTCTGGAATGTCCCCAGCCATATGAAAGGCTGATGTTTTGTTGTTTTTTTTTTTTTAATTTAAAAAGAGAATTTTTTTTAAACTTCAGAAACTGTATGTCCTTTGTCTGAGTCATCAGTCCTCACGAAGAAAGCATACCCAGTTCTAACTGCCTGTCCCTTGCCCAGAACAAAAGCTTTTTTTTAAACATAACTCAGACTGACTTCTATCCTTGTAGATCAAACACAAAAAATTGGAATGCACTAAAATATCAGTTTCAGGAAGGTAAATATTTTTGTCTTCATCATTAATGTGCCTCTGCTATTCCTAATATTGCTGACAGATAGTAAGTGCTTAATACATTCTTTTCAGATGACCGTAATAACTGAATTCATATGACGGCTCATGATATTTAAACATCATAGGCTGGTCTAAACAGTCCAGTTTTTGTCTGAAAAAAAATTATCCTAAGGCATTATATTCAATTCTGACTGTGATCATATTTGTTGGCCAACAAGAAAAAATAGATCAATAAGCCATTTGATTTCTATCCAGAAAGAGTGCACGAAAACACTGGGAGAGTCAAACTTTCTTAATGAAGTTGCTCTCGTTGTGAGCGGCATAAACCCTTCAAACTCTGCGCTTGAGTGACATGACATGTCTAAGGCACTTAGCAGGCACAACATAGTTGATAAGTGAGGTACTGCTGTTATATCAAAACATTCTTTAAAACACAAGTGAGCAAATCATTTCATGATGGGTAGATAATTCATGCAGGATATTAATGAAAGGAAAGAGTCAATGAATAATCTAGGCCATAAACATTATACAATATGTTTTAAGCACCAAAATGATTAATCTCCACCTCCACTCCTTTCACTCACACACCTCACACACATTCTGTGTCTTATAAAAGGTTTGCATAGCCCATATTTTCTATATGTATTGGAAAATGAGAAGTCCATCTTTTCTTTTGATTATTTTCTTATATGTTGAAACTATTAACATCTTCAGTTTCCGACATTGAATCACTTCCTAAATTTGTCACACCAGTTCTGAGACTGATACAACAAAGTGAGGAGTTTGTCCAAAATACTTGGGCATTTCTGTGGAACTCCAACTTTTCAGACTGAAAGCCCCTTGTAGCCAGAAGGTCATTCAAAAAATCTATCTCATAAGCTCTTTCTTCATCAGTAGAGGAAACAGAGAGAGAACATATTGAGTTGTCAATCCTTGTTCTACTTGGACTCTCAGAAATCATGAATGGACATTTCTATTTCATTTTGGGGCTATTTTTCTATAACCAATCAAAAGCTTTTACAGAAACAGAAAATCATTAAAATTGAACTAGATAAATCTTACGGTTCTTCCCAACCAAGTATCAAAAAGAAACCATTGAAATTATACAGACAACATTTGATCCAGTTTGTGGAGAAAGGAATTCACCAACTTTCCAGACAGATCATTGACCTTTCACACACACACACGCACACACACACACACACACCCTCTACTCAGTAAATATATACGGAATACTGAGTCTATTCCTAGCCATGTACTTGTTGAATATTGAGCTATGTAATGCCACTTTCAGAGGGGACATAGTAAGACGCTGATACACGCTCTCACTGTCAAAAAGTGCCTTTTGGAAATCCCATGAAGTCATTGGTAGCTTGAATTCTAGAGTCACATAGACCTAGTGTAGAACCCCATACAAATTACAAGATGATGCATTGTCTTGGGAAAATTATTTAATTTCTCTCAGTAGTATCTACGCTACCAAGAAACTGGAAGAAATAATAGCATCTCTCAGATGTTGTTGAATCACTAAGAAAATGCATGTTAAATTACTGTCATCATGTCAGAGACTCAAAAGGTTTCTGACTGAAACGCACAGTAAGACGAATGGGGTGCCTATTATAATGTTCCACAACTCACTGGTTCTCATGACTGTTTTAGAACTATGTCAGTCCAGAAATGGACTCCATCATGACTTAAATGGCCTGTTCTACACAAGTCGTTTAAAAATTAACTAATATGGAGATGGAAAAACAATGGAAAGAAACAAATTTTAATTTAGGTCCAGGTAGAAAATTTGATTATTCAATATCTAAGCTTATTTTAAAATTATGAATTCAAGGACAGTCTAAGGTATAAAACAAGGCTGATTCAAAAAATGAAAAGATGGAATTTTAATTTTGACTTGAGATGTGGATATTGCTAATCAAGCAAAATATAATAATCACAATAGCATTAGGAAGAAAAAATTAAAAATTTCACCAAATCATATTGCAGTTCTCATAATTTTGAATCAGTGAAAATGATCTTATTCAAATTCAAACAGTGGGATGAAAGTGGCAGAGTCAAGAAATGCTAGAAGAAGAAAATAACTTACCCAGCACAGTTTTAAGTTGGCTATGACTCAAAACAAAATTAATAAGTGCTCTGTTATGTCTGAAGATCTACAGATCACCTTTTTTTTAAATATCAAACTGTTTAGGATGGAGAGACAAGCTATAGAAGTTGCTGAACAAAAATATCCACTCATACTTTATGATTTTTAGAGGTCAAAGAAATTTCACAATGAATTTTCCCTGCTTAGCTAGAGCCACGTTTACTTTAATTACTATTAAATTTTAAAATTTCATGCAAATGTTAATGTTTAAGAAGCTATCAAATATTTGTTTTGCATGAACATATATATCAGCATGTTTGTACATGATGATATGCTCATTGACCACGACTCAGAGATTCAGATGATTGCTAAAAATAACTGTGAACCCTACTCATTTTTTGGGCAACTGTAAGCAAGTTTTGGTCTCATTCTTAAACTTGCATAATTGCATGTATGCTTTTTTCTTTCCACAAGTGAGATTACAGTAAATACATTGAGCATATATATAAATATATGCTGGTTCTTCTCTACCTTTGTGTGAAGAGCCACACTATATTTCACAGCTGCATCAAACTGTTACCTTATTTAAATGTTTTTCGTAATAATGATAATCAGGTTATTTCCAACTATTTGCTATTTCAATAAATGCTAAAATAAATGTCTTTGCATGAAAGCCTTTATGCATATGGGTAAATATTTTTTTCAGACTGAATTTCTATATTCCAAACATTAGATTGTAATAATAATGCTTGATAATTTTGAAATGTGATAGGTTATATTAAATTGCCCAACTGAAAGTTTTCAGACCAATTCAGACTCTCATTGTACTTAACAGAAATTTTTTCAAATAGCAAAATTCTACTTACAAGTATTCTGAAGCGCTAGGGTTGCTATTTGATTTTATAGTACTTGCCTATATGAATATCCATGTTGACACAGCTAGAGTCACCAGAAAGGAAGGTTCCTCAGTTGAAGAAATGCCTTCATGAGATTAAGCTGTAAGCATTTTCTCAATTCTTGATCAATGGGCAAGGGCCCAGCTCATGGTGGGTGGTACCATCCCTGGGCTACTGATCCCGGGTTCTATAGGAAAGCTGGCTGAACAAAATACTTGAAGCAAGCTAGTTAGCAGCACTCCTCCATGGCCTCTGCATCAGCTCCTGCCTGCAGGTTCCTGCCCAGTTTGAATTGCCATCCTGACTTCCTTCACTGATGAACCACAATGTGGAAAGATGAGCTCAATAAGTCCTCCTCCCATGCACACAACTTGCTATTTAGTCATGGTGTCTTGCTGTAGTAATAGAAGTCCCAACTAAGACAATATCAAGGCCTTAGGCTCAGTCCCGAATCACAAAATAAGACAAAAAATAAAATTAATCTAAATATTTGGAGGTTTGATTTTTTTCACAAAACAGTAAGCCTGCATGTGGATAACTACTGATGTTTGCTGAGAGCCTAAAATTTTCATAGCTTCATGTTTGTGAGTTGGCTTTTCCCCTTATGATGACAGGATGACAGTGATTACTCTAGGCGTCATGTCTATATTCACAATAAAATGAAGCAAGTTCTTACACACCTGAACAGTATGTTTATTGTTTGCTAAACCTCTGTAGGAAATTTATTGGTTAGCAATGTCATTTGGCCATCAGAGCTGCAAAGGACACTTGAGGGAAAGTGTATTTATACTTCTAGCATTTAAATTTGATGCAGACAAGAGGGCCTGGAGTATATACCAATGTCTATAAACAAACAAACAATGAAGCATCAAACTGTTTGAATATGTCCATTTATTGCATTTTTGCCATCAGTAGAAAACTCAAACTCAATTTCTAGCCTTGTGATTACAGAAATATATATATATATATATATATATATATATATATATATATATATATATATATTAGTGTAATGATTTACTTCCTTGATTGATTACAATGAACAGCTTACTTTAGCTGCTAAAGTAAGTTTGAGAAAAAAATTTTATTTAAAATGGTCATTTTTCTGTGATGACTTTCTATGAATTTCAACTTCATACTACAAAATCGTGAATCTTTTATTTCAGTGTATTCAGGAGTATATATTCTTACAGAACATACAACATATAGTTGTTAAGTCTCCAAGTTAAGAGAAATGAGTAACTGAATAAAACCTGTATCAACTGGGAGGCAAACCACTAAATACAAACCTCAAAAGAAAGTTCTGTTTTCTTTTTGATCTGTCATTACACTGAAGAATAAAAATTAGTTTTCCCTTAGCTGGTACACCATCTCAGAGGACAGACAGACAAGGATGCAGGACATGAACTTCTGATAACTAAGGTCAAGGTCAAGTATGCGAGACACGACTGACTTTCAGTATCACTTAGCACTGCCAGTGTTCTTGATCCAAGTGTCTAAAGGTTAATTCAGCAGATCTCTAGCAGGCTTTCAAATAGGCAAATTTTGCCTTTTGGGTTTTTTTTTTTCTTCCATTTTATATCTGTAACAGAGTCCACAGTTGACTTCAGTCCAACTATCTGCAGGCTTCAGATGGGTACAGGCAGGGAACTTGTTTGGATGGCTGATCTCCATAATGCTAAAACATAAAGGGTAAAACAACTGCAGGAACTTTAATTCCAACCAAACTCTCACTTCAAGATGGACATAGGTGCTTGCACTCACTCAAAACAAACAATAAGTTACAAGGTAGACAGTATAACAACACACATGCAGATTTTTCAAGTGTTGATAAGAAAAGTTACTCTATTACTTAAGTACTACTACTGTTTTGGAATGAACTTTAATCTTAGATGAATGTCGAGAGCATTTGCCTATTTGAATAAATATCACTGCTATTATATGGATTTTCCTGAGAAAATGTCTCAATGATGTTAAGAAAAAGCCTGAAAGTTCAAATATCCATTGTTAGGAAATATCAGTAGATATGCAAAATGTCTTTCTTACCTAATATGCCTCAAATCTTATTTTATATTTCATAATGAAAATAAATCCATGACAAAAATACGTAGGCATTTTTTGGGGGGGATAATATCTATGAAAATGCCATCCTCTCCAGAGAACTTGGGTTTCACTTCCAGCATCCACAAAGTAGCTCACAACCATATTTAACTTTAGTCTCAAGGGATCTTATGCCCTCTTCTGGTACACAGCATGTGTAGTAGATAAACATACATGCAGGCAGGACAACTGTACTCACAAAATTAAAAGTAAGGGGGATTTTTCTAGAATCATCCTGACTTGTTTATTTGTTTTTATCTTTAAGTATTACTTATTGGGAAGAAATTAGAAGTCTCCTCAGGCACAATCAATAGGCATGTGCAGACCAAAAATTAATGCACTAGTACCACACACTCAGATTTTCACTGCAACTCATTAGTACTATTAATCACTAAACTCATGTCTATTGGTGCTCTGGCTTTGTAAAGTGATCTTACAAAAACAAGATATGGTTGCATGTTTGCATACACAAACGACACACACATTTTTATGCCATTAAAATTACATGTCATTTTTCGTTGTCAGGAAAGCATTATAGACCTTAGTATATCAGGAATTTACCTACAAGGATTACCTTGTTTTGTTCAATTAATCTTCACTGGATACTCTCCTATCCACTCACCATACTTTTTTTTTACTCCCCCATCCCACCTCCTTAATAATTTAACTTTCTTGCCTGTCACTTCATGACATAATATTACTAACCCTATCAAATTAAAGGGCTGTGTCACCAAAGGGTCCCTCCTCAGGACCTCAAAATGTACTGTTAGAAAATTGAGTTATGAAACATTAAGCATTTGACTCAAAGAACTGAAAAGGTATGGCTTACAAAGTAATTCCAAAAGATTATATTTTAATAAAATTTTGATGTCTCAGGTGAGTGTTGGCTTTTCTTAAAATATGCTGGCTCTTGTGGACTCAAATGCTGAATCGGGTCTGGAAGGAAGGCCACAGAGACCTCAGAGCTTGGAAGGCTAACGGCAGGCATGTTTACCACAGGTTTTGTTGTTTTTGTTGTTTTCCCCTGTGGAATTGCATGCATTTGTGGCTGACAAAAACAGAGAATAACTTGGTTTTAGTTATTGAAATTGTTGGTATAAAAAAAAAGATGATAGTGTACCAGAATATGCTACAAGCAGTAGAAAGCAAGCATAGTCCAGGTGCTAAACCAAAGAGGGAATTAAGAAAAGGAATTTAAGGTCCTGGAGGCTGGGCTGGAGGCTCAGTGCATGAACAGCTGAGTTTGGATGCCCAACACCCAAGTTAACAACTGGGCATGGCCACGTATGCTTGTGACCCCAACACTGCAGGGACAGAGGCAGAAACATGTACTCACTGGCCAGACGATCTAGCCAAAATAGCAATGTCCAGGTTCAGTAAGAGACCCTGTCTCAAAAAGCAAGGTCCAAAAAGCACACATCCTAACATCTGCCTCTGGCTTTAGCATGTGTCACAAGGGCAAATGAAAGTATACATTCATAGAAAAAAGATATTCCCTTTCTCTCTGTCTCTATCTCTCTGTCTCTCCTTCTGTCTCTGTCTCTCTCTTTCTCTCTCTCTCTCTCTCTCTCTCTCTCTCTCTCTCTCACACACACACACACACACACACACACACACACAGGTCCCAACAGAGGTGCCAGTGTGGTTTTCTGAAGAGAATGCTCACAGAGTCCCTTATTATGTAGAACACAATTATTTCAAACACATTGACACCTCAATACCACATGGGCAGAGCTGTCCTAATTATTATGCAGTTAAAAGAAATGAATGGAAACCACATTGGAAAAAAATGATAATTTATTTTCAGTCATGGGAAATTTTCCAGCACCCCTTGGGAATGAAATTGCTTAGAAAAACAAATGAAATTTAATATGGTAGCTTTATGATATAAGTTTAATTTATGCCTGTAATTTAATTGACTGAATGCAAGCTTATTTGGGCACTTAGGCTCACCCATTGGAGAGCAATTGGTCACTTCTCTCTTATCACCCTTGCTATAAACAGAATCCTATTTGGGAGGTCCCTAAGACTTCCTTTTACACCTTATCTAGCTCATTTGTGTTATATTTTATGGAATAATTGCCTAGAATTAGCAAACCCTGATGAAAGCATTATGATTAGCTAAAGCAGATCCCTTTTCCACTTCATCAGTTTGGTTCATTTGAATCCGTACTCAACGCTCCCTTTAAACCACTGCTTCTCTATTTAAATGAATTAAAAGGAGCATCAAAATATCTTCGCTATGCCCATGGCAGACAGGGTAAAAACGGGGTGCTTCAGGGTTGTGTTTTGATCTATTTGTAGGTCCTTTAAGTGCTGATAAATTTATTTATGCTAAGAACATTTTTAGACTTAGGGTTTATATTCAACATGGATTCAAAGAAAGTTTAAGCAGAACATTTCTTTCTCATTGAAGTACCAAGAATCAAAATGGTTTTTGATGTCCAAGGAACTTGTAAAGCCTTCATGTTCCTTTGAGAAAAGAAGGTCATAATTTTCCACAATCAAAAAGGATATGAAGTCCCAGTTTCTGGATTTTCTTCACAAGTTCTCCCCCAACTCCCTCCTTTGCTATGCCTATTTCCCATCTAGCTTTGCTCTCTTGCTTACCAGATCTTTTGTTCTCAGATTCCTTGGATTTCTTCACTAAAGCCATCATGTAGTTTCATATGCTATCACTCTCCAGTGAAGAGGAGAAGCCTGTGTGTGGATATAGCACTGAGGGTTTACCTGGAAATGGGCAACACTGACCTTGGGGAAGAAAAAGCACCAAGAAATGGGCTCACTCACTCACAAGCATAAGAATGATGTGTGTGTGTGTGTTGGGGGGATGTTTAACCAAACTCCTTCACATGTCCTCTAAAGGTTGCTTCCATATATGCTGTGATGAAAACAACATTTAGTTAGGCACTCGTTTTTGTTTTGTTTTGTTTTTTTCTGTCTCTTTATGTTATGGTGATTTAACAAGATGTCAATTGACAAAGTCATGATAATTGGGACATTTTCAGAGTTGAAAAAAAAATCACCTTGAATTTATTTTTATTGCTATTACCATTAATTCCTCCATCTACCAAAAAGATCAGAAACAAAGATGTTGGTCACCAATATCTTGCAATGTATTTTTGTATTGTTTGAGAGAAGTCCTCTCTACATACTCATGGTGGGCCTGAAATTCACTATATAGACCAGGTTGGCCCAAAATTCAAAGCATTCCTTGCTATGCTTCCCAAGTGTTGGAACTATCATCATGTTCCACCTGCTTCCCGCTCCAGTGAAGTTTAACGTTTCTGGGACTTATAGAAATTATGCAATACTGGCCCAGTGTAAGCCACGGTATAACATGTAGTTTCACATGGTATGGCTCTCCAGTGAAGAGATTTTTCTTCCCCAAGGTCAGTGCTGAATCGAATCCATTTCCAGGTAAACACCCAGTGCTATATTCACACAGAGACTCCTCTTCACTGGAGATTGATAGCATGTGAAACTACGTGTTATAAGATAGCTCCTACTGGGCCAGTATTGTATAATTTCTATAAGTCCCAGAAACGTTAATAAATATCAATATCGCCAAAATCATAAAATTCGATAGGGGGGATGGCTCAGCGAATAAAAACCCTTGCTGCATCCCATGAGGATTTGAGTTCAAATTAGAGCTCTCATAAATCTAAGTGTAGTAGTTCATGTCTGTAATTCCAGTGTGACTATGAACGATGGAAGACGGGGTCAGGAGGAATAGCTGAGGCCCATTAACCAGTAGCCTTGCAAAGACAGCAGAAAAATAAGACACCCTGCCCTGAACATGGGGGATAGAGAAGACCACAAACTGAGATTGCCCTATCAATCTCACACTTTCTTCCTGTAGTCCTCTCTCAGCAGCTATGATGACATTGAGTTGTTTTAATATCCTTCCACTATACATAAGACACATATATCCTGAGAAGGAAAGGGAGAGACTACAAGTCCCCAGTGATATATTTTGGCTTGTTAGTTTGTATCCCTTCTCTGTGTCTGGTTTGCCTTTCCATTGTTTATGTACTTCCACACTGCAGCAGAAGCTTCAAGCTAAGTGAAAACATTAACAATTTTGGCCTTTAAATGGTAGGTTTAAGAAGGTACAGCCCTGAGAAAGTCTGTACTATAACTCAAAGGCTTTCTTGACTGTAAACCATGACTGCTATTGTACTCAAGCCAGTTCCCTTCCCTCTTTGCTATGATGCATTTTGTTCCTCTCCTTATGGTGAAAGAAAACTGAATCTAAATCTTTCTGCCTTGCTCAGCCCTGACTGGTGGATTGGAAGGTGGAGTCTGAAAGCATGATCTCAATTTGCTGTAAAGTTCTATTAAAAGGCTTGTCTCAAAACACAGTCTAAACCCATGCTTTGAGTATCCCATTTTATTTACCAAAATAACTAATTGCAAAATTAACCTGACAATTTCTACTGATGACTTAAGGAACCATGATCAGTGACATGACATATAAATGTTGTTTTTATTTCCTCACATGAGGCGATGAGATGCAGCTACACCCAAGCTTTAAGAATATATGGCTTAGGCTTAACCCAGTGCATTTTCTATCTAACTAGCCCTTGGCCGAGGCCTGAAAGTTTCTGGCCTACATACAATCTAATCTTCTGTAGCCTGGCCCTTGAAGGCTTCAGTTTCCAGCTCTGTCTGCTAACCTAGGCCTAGAGGGTTTTCATCCTTTAAGACTTACTGCTGAAAGCTCACCCTTCATAGTTCTTTCTGAACTCTGGCTGGCTGGTTCAACGCAACTGTTCTGACTCAAAACTCCTCTTCAAGCTGACTGATTCCAACTGGCTTCTCTCCACTTCTCAATGAATTGCTCTGCTTAGAAAAACTGCCTCTGAACTCTATGAACTGAACTGCTAGAACTCCACTGCACTCAATAGAACTGCACCAAACTGCACCGAACTGTACTATACTCCTAACCTCGACTGTTCTGCCTCCATGGATGTTACTGTATTCCTGTTCTGTACTCTACTCCTCTCTGCTCTCTCTGTGCTGCTCTTAAGGAGCTGTTTTTCCCTGTCTGTTCTCCTGAGAGTTGGGCATATCCTATCTCTGAGTTTTTCTGTCAAATCTTTCCCTGATTTATCACTTTGTAGTCCCTCAATTAGACATCATTCTTTGGGATTGAAGGTGTGTACTAAAGGCATGTCTGTACTACAGCCAAAGGAATTAAAGGTGTGTATTCCAGCCAGAAGGATTAAAGGTGTATACTAAGGGCATGTCTGATTCCAGTTGGTTCACACAGACCCAGGTGTTTGGATGTGATGCCTTGCCAGAGCAGTCAAGTTGCTGGATTAAAATCTTCTACAATCACATTCTTATTGTCATAAAATCTATTCACCATCTCCAGATATCTAATTCATATCTAATGCTAAAATGCTCATGCATTATGCAAGCAGGAGATGCCTCCAATTATCATTTTACTATAAATTACCTTGTAACTAATAGAATTTAGTTAAATACTATTAATATTTTATTCATTTGTCTGTTGTTTAATAATAATATTTATGCTTATTTAAGTAATAATTATATTATCATGAACAATAATAAATACGATATATATAATTCAGATTTTATCACTCCATGTATCTTAATCCCTTTGGGTTTTTGTAATAAAACACATTACACTGGGAAGCTTATAAACCTGTCATCATAGATATTTGATCAACTAGACAGAAAACAAATAGGGAAATAAAAACACTTACAGAGTCCCTAAATCAAATGGACCTAATAGACGTCTACAGATCTTTTCATCCAAACTCAAAAGATTATACCTTCTTTTCAGCACCGCATGGAACCTTCTCCAAAATAGACCATATAGTTGGTCATAAAGAAAGCCTCAACAGATACGAAAAGTTTGAAATAATCCCTTGTATTCTATCTGACCACCATGGACTTAAGCTGGACCTCAACAACAACAGAAATAACAAACAGCCTACACGCACATGGAAACTGAACAATTTGTTACTCAACGACAGCTGGGTTAAGGAAGAAACAAAGAAAGAAATTAAAGACTTCCTAGAATTCAATGAAAATGAAGGCACAACATACCCAAATTTATGGGACACATTGAAAGCAGTGCTCAGGGGAAAATTTATAGCACTAAGTGCCTGCAAGAAGAAATTCGTAACATCACATACAAACAACTTAATGGCCCAACTGAAAACCCTAGAAAAAAAAAAAAAAAAGAAGAAGCAGATACACCCAAGAGGAGAAGAAGGCTGGAAATAATCAAACTCAGGGCTGAAATCAATCAATTAGAAACAAATAAAACTATTCAAAGGAGAGACTTTTTAAGAGCGAGAGTTAGTAGATAACTTCAGGAAACACCATCCAGACACAGCAGGATTGATACACATATGATCTCTAAGAAACTGTGACAGCACACGCAAGACCTGCACAGATTCAAGCCAGACAAAACATCAGCACCGAGAAGATGAAGTGACCACACAGCCCCAACCCTAGCCAAGGAGCTATTGGCAATCTATACCAGCTGGAAAAGGGAAAGTAAGCTTTTTCCAACGGCATGTCCTTGGGTGTATCAACCAAACTCAGGCAGGCCTCATGCCCAGGAGTATCTGGCCAATACAAACGGATTCCTTTCTGTAACTGGTATTGCTATCACCATTTCCACTATAAAGCACACAAGGCATCAACATGAATGTCGTGTTTTGTCAGAAGTATTAGTGGTTGAAAATTTCCTTACTTTTCTCATTCTCTTACATGATTTCACTGGATTTGTACCTATGTGCCAAAGATCCCATTTTCCTCAACGATTTGTTTAGTGTTTCAGGTGACATCATCCCAATTTGAGATAACAGATGAAAACAGGCACCTCTTTAGCCAGAAATTTGACGTTCTTTTTGTTACATGGGAAATTGTGTATCACTCCTTGTTTGTGAATAAGACCAGGAAGTTGAGTTGATTTTTAGAAGGTGGATTGTTTTTATATCCATTTTCAGTGCTGGGTGTGGAGAAAAGACAAAGTCTGAGGTATGAGGTCACAAGTGAAGTTGTCAAGAACAGCAATCTTTTCTCTTTTTTTGCATTTTTTTATTTTATTAATTACACTTTATTCATTTTGTATTCCCCCATAAGCCCCTCCCTCCTCCCCTTCAGATCCCACCCTCCCTCCCCTTTCTGCATGCATGCCACTCCCCAAGTCCACTGATAGGGGAGGTTCTCCTCTCCTTTCTGATCTTAGTCTATCAGTTCTCATCAAAAGTGGCTGCATTGTCCTCTACTGTGGCCTGGTAAGGCTGCTCCCCCCGCAGGGGGAGGTGATCAAAGAGCAGGCTAATCAGATTATGTCAGAGGCAGTCCCTCTTACAGCAATCTTTTCTTATCTCGAAGCAGCCAGCAGGTTAGCCAAGGGGCTTTGTGCTGGTTAGCTATGTCACGTCGCACTGATGTATGGTGTCACAAAAACCATCATGGGAAGCCAAAAATATCCATTTCTCACAGTTTGTTTCTCGAACTTATATGCACTCTAAGGAGGAAAACATGAAATTGACCTGTGTGAGAAAAGATACCTTGTGTGTGTGTGTGTGTGTGTGTGTGTGTGTGTGTGTGTGTGTGTGT
>NW_026591597.1:3169418-3230013 GCF_907164565.1 Psammomys obesus | reverse complement strand
TGTGTGTGTGTGTGTGTGTGTGTGTGTGTGTGTGTGTGTGTGTGTGTGTCGGTGTGTGTGCATGGATGTGCACATAGCTGTGTATATGTTTATGTATGTGTGTGTATTCAATCCCTTCAAGATGGAGAAAAAGGGGAAACCTCTATTTTATAGGATTTGGGGTATGTGCATTCTTTTGCTTTCCCCTGAGCAATCTAGCACCACGTCTGTTAAGGTGATCCGTTAAGTACAGATAGAACCATACTATGTGGCATAACATATAAAATGAAACTCTCTTCGGAACTTTCTAGACTGCCTGAGAAAATGCTGGAGCAATGATCCCATAACCTTTCATGTGAGTCACTCAGGAAGGAACGTGCAGGCAGTTCACTATAGTTGTAGTTCCCCATGGCTGTGAACCTAACAGGTAGAAATAAAATTACCCGTAATAGCCGGAACCCTCACCTAGCAGTCTCTAATTAGATGTTACTCTTTACATTGTTTTCTGTGTGTCTCTGTTAAGACAGTAATCTTTGAATTGGTCTTCTCTGAATTCTCCTTCCTGGGGCATAATTATATGTAAGAATTTTTTACCTGTTTGTAATCAGTTTATCAGTTTATCTAACAGAGCTTCCTAGGAGGGATACATTGCACATCTCCAGGCAATTGTATGCTTTTCCAAAAAAGATAGTCAATAGGCAGAACTTGAAAGATTTTGAGGTGGGAAACTGAAAATAGGCATGCTAAGAATAAGGGAAATTATGTATTTATTTATTATAATTTTTGCATCATTTTTGTTACTCTGTCTCACAGTTAAGTTGAAATGTAACACTCTAAAAGAATACCTGTGGATACTCTCTAAATTTGTGAAAGAAAACATTAATTTGAAGTCACTTAAGTAATTTTAGCCAGCTAAATAGATATTTAGATATTTTAATACATGTAATTTACCTACTTAAATGTACATTTTAATACTGACTTATTGATAGAATTTAATTATTTTTAATTGGCCCAATCAATGTTTGATAAGATGCATTAACTTCAAAAACAGTTTCTCCCAATAAGTTTCTGTATTTAACGTGCCCTTACACTGAAGCTCTAAGTCTCATACTTTCAAGAATATATTTGAATATTATCTGTCACTTTGTAATAGTGTTGATTAGGAAGTGTCATTTAGAGGGTAAACCATAGAAACAAGAAAGAAATGAGTTTTACAAATAGGAAAATCTGTACATGTAGGAATAATGATACTACCTTTCTATCTTATATAAAATGTACATACTAAAACTCTTAATTCAATAAATCCAGGTGACTTTCCCTTTCCAGAAAATACAAATTCTGAGATTGCAATGAATGTATAGAAAAGAGCTGATGCACTGATGATGTCAATGAACCCCTAAGGCCTGACCTCTCCCAGTAATTTTGCAGAGGAGGGCACTGGGACAGTGAGAGGTCTAACAGGAAGGACTCAGGCCACTATATGAGGGGCTCACAGAGGTGACTTCTTTCTCCGTGCCTCTTCTGCATCATCAGGGCACAGCCTTCTTCCTCTTCAGCAGGCTCTGTGGTGGTCAATTATCTTAGAACCAGAGAAGGAATCTGCTGATATTTTGAAGCCTCTACAACCATGAAAAATAAGAGACAAATACATAAAAAATAGACGTCTGATATTCTGACAGAGCAGCTCCAAAAAGCTAAGTCCACAAACTGACCAAATGGCTCACTATTCCCAGATAGCTTTCCTTCTTGTCCTCAATGAAAATCATCACACTTTGAAACACATCCTTAGAGAACTTTGAGTAAAATATATTTTTATCAGATACTGGGAGAACACACACCACCTTCCTTTCTTTCCTTCCAAATCAAATAGAGATCCCTACCTGCTAGGGACCTGATTTCACTGTGTTCGTGTAGTCACAAGGGACCCTGGCAATTACACACGTCATTTCTCTGTCTTCACACACTAAAAGTAAAGACAAAAATGCACCACTAATGTGAGATGCCCGGCATCTTCCACGTGTTCTGGATCAAATCTGCAGCCACTGAGAAATCTTTGACAAACCCTACTGCCTCTGTGAGCCACAAGTACATTGCTAGAAAATGATGAAAAAGTAGCTATCGATTTTTCAAGCTGAAGCTCGGTATAAAAACTTGAGAATTTGAGAAATACATATGAGGTATTTGGAAAGCTCTCTTCTGAGGCATTTTAGCCAGAATTGGGATGTTCAAGTCATAAACTCTTTGTTTCTGAAGCTCCACGTACACTAACGGCATGTAGTATAGAAAGCTACATAGATGATCTATATTAAAAAAAGAAAAGAAATTAGATGAATTAGTTTGGGGCTTAGTCAAGACAAAAACATACCGGGAGTTAGATAGTGTGGTGCACACCTATAATCCCAGCATATGGGAGGCTGAGGCAAGAGGATGGCGATCTGAGGGCCAGCCAGTGCTGCAAAGTGAAGCCGTACCTCAAAGGAAATATGCAAAACCAATACACACTCACACACATACGCTCACACGAAGACAAACGCACACACAAACACACACACACTTACCCATGCTCATAAAACACACTCACATACATATATTCTCACACACTCATACATGCAGACTCTCATATACAAACACTCATACACTCACAAAGGCAAACATACCCTCACATACCCTCACACATACTTCTACACTTATGCATGTACACTCACATACATTCATGCACTCATACGCTCATACTCTCGCACAGACACATACATACATGCACACAGATACACACACAGGAATTCACACACATTCATACACTCACATGCTTACATTCGCACACACATACACACACAACGTAAAAAAATAATAATAATAATGGGAGAACAAACAATAGAACTCCCAGATTTTGGTTCCTGTTCTTGAATGTAAATTGCATTTACAATTTGTCCCCACCAAAGTATTATACAACAGTCATATTTGATAAATGATAGATGTGTGAAGAACATATATGAGAGAGTTATTTATTCAACTTACAGAAGCCCTCAGTGGTAGGCTCCTGTCCTGTTCCCTGTCTTCTCCTGCTTCTGATGTTTATCCTCTTTGCCCTTCTGAATGAGGATTAAGCTTCTTCCTAGGGTCTTCCTTGTTGTTTAGCTTCTTTAAGACTATAGATTTTAGTATGTTTATCCTATAGTATGTGGCTAATATCCACTTATAAGTGAGTGTATACCATGTGTGTCTTTCTGCTTCAGGGTTACCTCAATCAGGATGATCTTTTCTAGTTCCATCCTGCAAATTTCATGATTTCCTTGTTTTTAATTGCTGAATAGTATTCCATTGTGTAAAAGTACCACAATTTCTGTATCCATTCCTCCGTTGAGGAACATCTGGGTTGTTTCCAGATTCTGGCTATTATGAATAGAGCTGCTACAAATATGGTTGAATAAATGTCCTTATTAAATGTTGGGTCAGGAGTGGTATAGCTGGATGTTGAAGTAGCACTATTCCTAATTTTCTGAGAAAGAGCCAGATATTTGAAGACAATGGGTTAAATAACATTCCTAGAGAGTTTTTGTTCATTACCATCAAATAGCTGCAACGGTACAAATGGATGACCCTGTGAGAGAAATGGGTGACAGGGTATCTGAAAGGATTTTATGTTCGAGTGAACATTTCTATTGGCCTCAAGGAGGTGGAAGGATTTTGATATATGGGCATGTATCACGCGAGAGGCCAAAAGGTGGGAGAGCAATTGGAGGACATTTGCAAAGCATGAGGTAGAGAGCGCAGTGGGGCTGGACACCAATAAACATGGAAGGACAGCCGTGGAAGAGAAGGCAGGAAAGCTGGGCTGCAAGTGACTGGGGTCCTCTGAATGAAAGCCATTTTTCTGTCATGATTTGTTTAGCGAAAAGTGATGCATTTCCAAAGCTATGTTTCATGAAAAAAAAATGTAAGAATGGAAGCAGAATATATAGAAGAAACCTTCCAGGTGTACACTTGAGTTTGAGGGTGCCTACAGTCCTGTTGGAATAATTAAAGCTAAGAACAGTATCACTCAGAAAGGCAAACAGGACAGACATCTGAAGAGAGAGAAAACAGGGAACAGGACAGGAGCCTACCACAGAGGACCTCTGAAAGACTCTACCCAGCAGGGTATCAAAGCAGATGCGGAGACTCAAAGCCAAACTTTGGGCAGAGTGCAGGAAATATTATGAAAAAACGGGGAGATAGAAAGATCTGGAGGAGACAGGAACTCCACAAGAAGAGCAACAGAACCGAAAATCTGGGCCCAGGGATCTTTTCTGAGACTGATACTCCAACCAAAGACAATGCATGGATATAACCTTGAACTCCTGCATAGATGTAGCCCATGGCAGCTCAGTGTCCAGGTGGTTTTCCTAGTAAGGGAACAGGGGCTATTTCTCATATAAACTCAGTGGCTGGCTCCTTGATCACCTCCCCCTAAAGGGGGAACAACCTTACTAGGCCACAGAGGAAAACAATGCAGCCAGTCCTGATGAGACATGATAGGCTAGGGTCAGAGGGAAGGTGAGGAGGATCCCCCCCCATCAGTGAACTGGAGGAGGAGCATGGGAGGAGAAGAGGGAGGAAGGGTTGAGTTGGCAGGGGATGAAAGAGGAGGATACAGCTGGGATACAAAGTGAATAAACTGTAATCAATAATAAATTAATTAATTAAAAAATTAGTAAACACAGTGCATGCATAGTAAATATGGGGGAATGAGTGGAGCTGCCCCCTAAAGTGGCCATAAGGAAAGGGTTCCAGCTCTAAGTGCACTTAATGGCAATGTACAGTGGACCTCAGAGTCCACTCTCAGCAATGGTCTATTGTCTGATTGTTTTCTTCAGGCAAGAGAGGCATATCTCTTCAATTTTCCCATCAACCATTTGGGATAGGGTGGGGTTCTTCTTTGCTAGAAATAAAGGTTTTGATTCCAAAAAATTGGATTTGCATGCGGTTTCACCCAGTTACGTACACTTGAATTTGGGCAAGACACATAATATCTTTGAGATTCAAGACAAGAACAAGCATTGTATGAGGGGTATGTCGTGTGAATGTGTCTAGTGTGCGTACGTGCTTGTGTGTGTGTGTGTGTGCATGCTGTGTGTGCTGTGCATTTATATGTTGTGGTGTGGGGGGAGTGTGCACATGTCTGTGCATGTGTATACGTGTATGTGTGTTTGTGTCACACTGTAGGTACCCAGTCAAGGGCAGCCTTTACTTGCATGGCTGGCAATGCACTGGGACAGGAATGCAGCCAACACTGAAGCATCAGGCCAGCTGTCTATGGTTCACTTCCACCTGGCCCCCTTTGCTTGTGACTAGAACAGAACCAAAGCCATTGTTTTTCCTTCTTGCTCACACACATTTACACCATGTTTGTCAAATGTCCTATCAGGAAGAAATCAATTTTTCACAGCTCACTGGTGTTCTTTGCCAAATAAGAGCCACCTCGTATATAAATTCATGTAAGAGTTGGAATAAAGAGAAACGTGATATGCTTACTCCCAGGCATTGTTTGCCATGACATTGTGTGTTTTCCATTACATGTTTAGCAGACTCACTCCAACCTCTCTTTGCCATTGCATCTCTTGAAATACACTGCATGAATCTGCATCATGAATTTTTAACAGCTACATTGAAACAAAATTTTGGCTCCAGGGACTGGCTTGCTGCTACCTTCCAGGGCAGAAACACACTCAGAAATGATGATATTATGTAACTTTTGTTCAATGTCCTATGCTGGAACTGTTCTGAAATCTTATACAACTGCCTTTTTTTTTTCAAATCCCTGTTGAAAGCTTTGACTTGTCATTTGTGTTGCTCAGACTGAAATTTACTAACTGAAATTCTAGCAATTGAGCCATCACCCTCCTTTCTTCAATGCATGACATTATCTGCATGTCTGCTGCTTCCCTTGATTATATGCATTTTCTTAGCACTTCATGTGTCTACTATTTTTTTATTGTTTGCCATTTAAAAGGAGTCATAGAGACTAGGTTTATGTTAAAGTTCTTTCAATTCATCTATCCCATTTCTTATTTCAGGCTGGTAACTTCTAGACTGACTATAACTTTAGTCTGATATAGTCTAGTTTCATTGTCTCAAAGGTAAAACACATTATGTGATCTTTTTTGTTTGTTTGTTTTCTTTTTTATTAATTACACTTTATTCATTTTGTATCCCCCCATAAGCCCCTCCCTCCTCCCCTCCCGATCCTACCCTCCCTCCCCTTTCTGCATGCATGCCACTCCCCAAGTCCACTGATAGGGGAGGTTCTCCTCTTCTTTCTGATCTTAGTCTATCAGTTCTCATCAAAAGTGGCTGCATTGTCCTGTACTGTGGCCTGGTAAGGCTGCTCCCCCCCTCAGGGGGAAGTGATCAACAAGCAGGCCAATCAGATTATGTCAGAGGCAGTCCCTCTTCCCATTACTATGTAACCCACTTGGACACTGAACTGCCATGGGCTACACCTGTGCAGGGGTTCCAGGTCATCTCCACGAATAGTCCTTGGTTGGAGTATAATTTTCTGGGAAGTTCCCTGTGTTCAAATTATCTTGTTCTATGCTCTCCTTGTGGAGTTCCCGTCCCCTCCAGCTCTTACTATTTCCCACTTCTTACATAAAATTCCATTCACTCTGCCCATCAGTTGGAGGATGGATATCAGAAGAAAAAGAAAATAGGAAACAACCTCAGAACCTGCTACAGAGAGCCTCTGAAAGCCAGACGAAAACAGGAAACAACCTTGAAACCTGCCACAGAGGGCCTCTGAAAGCTTCTGCAGTATAGACTGTCAAAGCAGATGCTGAGCCTGATGGCCAACTGATGGGCAGAGTGATCTTTTTAAGTAAGAAACTTATGTTGATCAATGATGATAATATATTCTAGGAAACATATCATTATGAAATCTCATCATTGTACAAATACAGGATATAATTTATACAAACTGAAATAGACACGGGACCTCCAATCATATTACCAAAATGTCACTTTCTGTACATCCAGGAATGGGATTTTTTTTTGTAAGTACCCTCGAAGACTATATAAAGCTGTGTTATTTCTTTCTCTCCCCAGTGCCTGAGCCTCTCGTGTTACTTTAGCCTATTACAAGTGCCCAGTTTAAAAGAAAAATCAATGTTGCTTGAGAAAACCCTCTATATTTTAGAATGCCATGGCAGCATGACTATATCAGATGTGCCATTAATGCTCCTTTCTCCCAGACGTATATCCATCTAGCAATATCACACAATACCATTGGCCTTGATTCTGACTTGGAAAGTGCCTCTATATAAAAGTAAAAGACATTTACCTAATTCATCTCTGAAGGGCTCTTTCCTTGAGAGTATTAATCCATCTATCCCTTGGGGCTCCCATACCTCTCCAATATCTTGATTGAAAAGTCTAACTATTATTTCAATTACAGTTGCATTTCTCTTAGAAACTAAGCTTTCTTATTACTCATTTTGCCATATTTGGAAATAGAACTTTTGCCATAAATTTGCCTCACTTACCTTTCTTATACCGTGAAGAGACACCATGAGCAGGGCATCTTCTGAAAGAAAACATTTAATTTTCAGCTCACAGTTTCAGAGAGTAGCAGAGTCCATGACCAACATGACAGGCAGTATGTCACCAGGCAGACAGGTATGGTATTGAGAACTGACATCTGATCCACAAACATGAGTCACAGAGAGAGAGCAAGATAACTAGGAAGGGCGTGGGCTTTGAAAACCCTAAAGCTTATCCCCTATAACATACCTACTCCAACAAGGCCATGCCTCCTAAGCCTTTCCAAGCAGTTTCACTAACTGCAGACCAAATATATGAGCCTATGGAGGCCTTTCCCATTCAAACTACCACAAAGTTTAAGACTGGAAGCTTTTATTTTAATATCCTTCAATGCCTTACTAGGTCTTCCATCTTGAAAAATATCCTCAGGTTATGTAATTATTTACTTAGTAAACACAGGCACTATGCTAGGTTCACAAACACAGAATAAATAGTATTATATGGTCCTCATAGCTATAAATCCTTTAACCAAATAGTAGAAATACAGTGTTTTACAGAGGGTATATGATGTTTTTAAATATTTGTTATTGTGTGCATGTGTAATGTATGTCAGAGGTACACACGCCACTCATACCCATACCGTGGAGCACATGTGGAGGAGATCAGAGGATATCATTGTGGAGTTCATTCTCTCCTTTCATCTTAATATGGGTTCTGGGGATCAATCTCAGGTCACCAGGCTTGCACATCAAGTGCCTTCACTTGCTGAGACATCTTATTAGTCTAAGAACATAATGTTAAAAGTCAAATGCTATGAATGATAACCATGATGTTCAAGACAAAGAAAAGTTATGATCTCACTTCCAAGGTCAGGCAAATACTCTCAGGGATCTTAATCAATGTGAAACCAGAAATAAGAAGTAATTACTGTAACACAAAGTCAAATAAAATCATTTCAGACAACAGAGACAATGTAAAATATAATCAACAATAAGAAATAGGTTGTTTTTATTTTTTTTCTCCTTATTCAACATTTGAGAACATGGACGCTTGGGTGAAGGGGGTATGTTGATAAGTGAGGTTACCCAAGGATTCAGGACAAGGTTACAGAGCCTTATGATGCTAAGGTTTGCATTTACCCGTTGAAGGATTTTTAAGTTTAAAAGCAGCAATTTGCTCTGTAAAGAATGGTTTAGGAAGGCATGAACACAAGGAGATGGATTAGGTAGCTATTAAATGTGCCCATGTGAAAAATGACAATGGCTCGGATTAGGGTGGTGGTAGAGGTGAGTAGCTAATGGGATTTGAAATTTATTTGGAAGGTAGAACCCAGAGGACTTGGTAACAGAACAAAGAAATGAATGAAAGTAAAGGAGATAGGGAAAAAATAGCTTAAAAAAAGAGATAAAAATTCCATCCATGCCCTTTCTTTGTTTTGACAGCCTAATTCCTCTTAGCACTGAATAAGATTCTATACTGTGGTGCATCCCTTTACCTGCTGACAGACTTCCCAATATTCTCAACTTTCGGTGATTATAATGAGGGTCCTATAAATATGTATGGACACAAGTTTTCAAATTCTTTAGACACATGCCAAGGATCCCGGGTTTGCCAAGTGGAAAAACATGTGAGTGTAAACAAAGAGGAAAGTTGGGTGCATTACTCAGTCATTGCAGCAAGTCTAAAATGTCTGTGTTCTAGATGGTGATATGGCACTCTGGGAAAGGCAGAACTAAAGGGGCAGGGGAACAACCAGAGGGCACTTGTCACAGGATGTAGTTAAAGAATGGATAGACCAAGAATAAGGGATTTAATGCAATGAAACAATTCTGTCTGGCACTCTAATGTTAAATAGAAACCACTATATATTGTTCAAACATGTACAATATGTAACACTGAGTAAACATTAGTGTACACATTGGCTTTGGCAATGGTGATCTGTCCATGCTGGTTTATCTGTAACAAAGACTGGATGGTTGTAGAAATATGCATTAGGAGGGGAGATAACCCCCGTTTGGGAACAGGGAGTTTATGGGAAATATCTGTGCATTCTACTCAGTTTTGCGATGGAGAAAAGTAGCTGTAAATATAAAGTCTTTTGAGAAAATATCTGTGTGGGTGTGCACTTGAACACACACGAAAACACGCATGTGTGTATGTATGTACGTGTGCATGTGTGTATACGCGTGTGTTATGTAGATCTGTGCACATGCTAACAAGACCTTTACAAAACACTTCACCTCATACTCTTTGATGTAACCCACAACGACCTGTGATAAACATCATTTCACAAATCGGGATCAAATGTTTCAAGTGTACTGTCTTAACCCAGTAGTTAATTCACAGCTGTAACCTCAGCCCAATACTGTAGCACTGGCCCAGGGCTCTTTTTTCTTCTCTTGCTTCATTCCCACAATATGTATCCTAAAACCATATTGCCATGACCTTACCAAGTAAGTCAAAACCAACACCTAGAACCTGTAACAGGAATGGTAAGATCTTAGGATCTTCTTTGATACTTCATAGTATTTCTCACTCCTTTTACATGTTACTTCATCTAATTGTCATGATGACCATTTGGAATGGGCACTGTGGTTAACCTACTTTACAGGCAAGAAACGCAAGGTACAGCAAGCCTAAATGATTTGTCTGAATCAATAGAGCTACTAGTTATTCTAAATAAGCATGCCACCATTGAAAAAAATCCTGCCTACTGTGAATTTCACGGGGAACATTTTAAGAGTAGAAACATAGACAACAGAATCATATGATTGCAAGTGCATGGACAGGGACACTGAATGCAGCCTCAACGACTCAGCATTTCAGTCGTGGCTCCGTCACCAGTGAGCTCTGTGGTCTTCATCCTTTGCCTAAGATCCTACCTTGTTTCTCACGTCCATTTCCCTCGTGGGATCTTTCTCATTCTGAACTTTTGGGTGGTTTTGTTTACCTCCAGCTGATCGAATTTTCAAGATTTGGTTTCACATAGCTTGTAATGTTGCCAAGAATTTTCCTCACTGACCTCCTCCATTGACTTTTCTCTCGCAGCATTAAGTTCTTCCCTCTACCTCAGAATCCCAGGATTTCTTAGACAATCCTCAGCTGTTTTCCAGAGCACTGTCTCGATAGCTTGGCAATTAATTCATCTTGCTGGCTCACTCCCTGTGTTAAAGCGCTAAATTGCAGAGGGTGTTTATCATATGTCAGGCCCGCAGTCTCCTGCTGTTGGTTTTGATTTGCTAAATACCTGCAAAAGATCTACTGTCTAGAACACCTGGTCCGAAGGGCAGGCTGCATGCTAGGCTGTAGACAGCATCCCAGAAGATCCCTGTAGCCTGCTGGGAACTACCCCAGAGTGCTACCTTTTCAAAGAGCAGGGACGAAATGGGTAGCGTCAAAATAGACCTTAGTCAGGAGGGAAATGTTAGGGAAATTATGTTATTACCAAAGACCATGCATCTGGTCATGGTATGTGCTGGCACCTGAAGCCGTGATAATGTCCGTGACCCATGCTGTAGCCAGAAACCATGTGGAAGTTGATGATCTGTGCTGACTGTATAAGGCAAGGAAGCTCCTTTTTGCAGTGGTGTTGATGACTACAGAGTCACTGTTGAGAGTGAGAGACATACAAGGCTTCTGTGACAACCTCTCCCCACTACCCCTCACCTCCTACGCTTTACCTCCTTGCCTCTGCCCTAAAAGAAACAGTCTAGACAGGAAGCCATTGAAGAGAGTCCATTAAAAATTGTTATAGAGAAGCTGAAGTGTAGCCCTTCATAGTTGATGGCTTCCGGTGAGGGTAGGGGTGGAGGTTGGGGAAGGGCTTAGTTTTTTTAAAGGGTCTGTCCACTGGGAGTTTGAGCTCCTGTGAGTATATGGGCAACACAAAATGGACTTGGAAATTTTTTAACTTTTTCTACTTTTGTTTTGGGGGAGGTCACATAGAGGGGGTGGACCTGGGAGGACTAGAAAGTGAATGCAATCAAGGTGCATTCGTGTAAAATTTCCAAATAATTAATAAAAATAGGTTGAGAATGTTAGAAACATTACCCTCATATACCCATCCTTCTGTCCTGGATAATTCTCTAATGACAAACTAAGACACTATTGTGGAGAGCTTGTTACTGTGTACAAGGAGCTACACCAAAGCCTTCACTCACACAAACTTGCTGAGGCTTTACGATGCTGTAGATGTTAGTCTTGCCCCTGGCCATCCACAATAAGTGGCAGAGTACAGCAGATAAGTCTCAGGAAAGCCTGAGAATTTATCTTAATCCCCCCACCCCCGCTTGCCAGGCATTGCTGTGCTTCCTTGAGTTAGGAAGAAAAATAATTTCTGCTGTGTCTTGCTTCTTCATTGTAGTCTTCTGCTACTTCATGCAGTCATTGCTATGATTAATTGTGTTTTAAAGAAGGAATATTAAATAAGTAAGTTCTCATCTCCTTGTTAAGAGGGACATGTTTGAGAGGTGCTAATCAGGGCATACTTGAGACAAAAACCTCTTCTAGCCATGTCATAATGCCAACTCTGGCTAGATAGCATCAAACCTTTCACTTTAAAAGTAGAAAGTCAATGATAAACAGCTTCCATTGGGCATTTTTAAACACATTCTTGAATGAGAACTTAGAGACTTGTTTGCACATGACAAGTATGGCACTTGAATGGTTTGCCTTTTAAGGCATCAGAGTATTAGGCTAGAAATAATTATAGTGCTTAATTGTCATAGTATACAAATTAAAGCATAAGGTATGTACCACAAGAAAGTATGATGTTTTGAAAATCCATGGGGGCTTTCTGGTCTCTGGGAATCTGAGCCACTCAAGGCCTTTTGTATCTGTGTATCTTTATTATAAATGAGAATGATAATTCTGCTTAAGGATTATGCAAAGAACTGCCTCAAATAATGTATATTAAGTACCAAGAATAGAACCTGCTTTTGAGAACTATTAAATTAGTGTGAATAGCAAAACAAGACCCTTTCCTAATCTACACTCAGAATCAGTTAACATATATTATTATTGATAGTTAAATTTTATTATTTTGCCAATTAAAAGACAGGTAGATGTTTTTAATCTGACTCAACAAAATTAAACACATTTAAAACACAGACAACATTTTAAAGAAAACATATAAGCAAGTATACTCGGTCAGCATACTCAGTATACACAGTAAGTACTGACTGAAATAAAGATGAGTTGGGAGACAAATTGTGGCATAAGATAAAGAATATGATTGATCAATTTAAAACCCTGAAATGATGGCAGGTTCAACGTAACCAAGAAAAACACGATCATTATAACATTGTATCTATTCATAAAATGTTATGCATATCCTTATGCCTCGTGTTTACATACAGACATAAGTGACTTGTCGGTACTATACCCCATGCTCGTTTGATGTAACACTCCTGCATCAGCAGGCTTACGGGTATTAGCTGCCACATAAACCTTACACTCACATCCCACATAGAAGTGTAAATACACACATACGTACACACACATACACAGCTCTTCTACAGGCCAAACTAAGGGCCTTGTCTATTCTTCTAAAAAAATAAAACAGTGTTACACACATGAAAAAATCTTGAAGGCCCAATCCCTGCTTCCACCTTCACTGTGGGTTCTCTTAAAGGGGAATTCGGCGGTTTCTGTATGCTTGGATAGACCCCATGCAGCCACCACCCTAGTTTTGCACACAGATGCAGGGCAAATAAAGTGTGATGGACTGAGCTAGAATAACCTAGTTTTGTAATTAGGAAAATAAAGCTGCTTTTAGTAAAACTGACTTTTGGTGAATAAGTTTAAGAATACGTAAGTGAAGCTTATTTTCTGGAAATGGTCCTCAGAGCTGTGCTATAACTCTAACATAAGGTGTGATGCAGGAACAGAGAAGGAACTATGTTTCATGTCAAATAATCCTTCTGACCAACTTGTCACTCCTGGGTCTCCCCCACTTACAAAACAGAGATACTAAAATCTACCTTCCAATCCTTCTGGTTACAGAGAGTACAGATACCCGATCAAGCTTATTTAAACAGAGCTGCAGTTACAACTATGCAACATACTTCAGACACGGGATTCTTTTTTTTTAATTTTTTTTTTACTATTAATTACACTTTATTCATTTTGTATCCCCCCATAAGCCCCTCCCTCCTCCCCTCCAGATCCCACTCTTCCTCCCCCTTCCTCATCCATGCCCTTCCCCAAGTCCACTGATAGGGAAGGTCCTCTTCTCCTTCCTTCTGATCTTAGTCTATCAGATCACCTCAAGAGTGGCTGCATTGTCATCTTCTGTAGCCTGGTAAGGCTGCTCCCCCTCAGGGGGAGGTGATCAAAGAGCAGGCCAATCAGATTATGTCAGAGGCAGTCCCTCTTCCCTTTACTATGTAACCCACTTGGACACTGAACTGCCATGGGCTACATCTGTGCAGGGGTTCTAGGTTATCTCCATGAATAGTCCTTGGTTGGAGTATGAGTCTCTGGGAAGTTCCCTGTGTTCATGTTTTCTGATTCTGTTGCTCTCCTTGTGGGGTTCCTGTCTCTCCAACTCTTACTATTTCCCACTTCTTACATAAGATTGCATGCACTCTGCCCAACAGTTGGCCATAAGTCTCAGCATCTGCTTTGATTGTCTGCAGGGCAGAGGCTTTCAGAGGCCCTCTGTGGCAGGTTCCTAGGTTGTTTCCTATTTTCTTCATCTTCTGATATCCAGCCTCTTTGCCTTTTGGGATGAGGATTGAGCATTTTACTCAGGGTCCTCTCTCTTGCTTAGTTTCTTTAGATGTACAGTTTTTAGTAGGTGTATACTATGTTATGTCTATATGAGTGAGTATATACCGTGTGTGTCTTTCTGCTTCTGGGACAGCTCACTCAGGATGATCCTTTCTAGGTCCCACCATTAACCTGCAAATTTCATGATTTCTTTATTTTTCATTGCTGAGTAATACTCCATTGTGTAGATGTACCATAATTTCTGCATCCATTCTTCAGTTGAGGGGCATCTGGGCTGTTTCCAGTTTCTGGCTATTACAAATAAAGCTGCTAAAAACATGGTTGAGCAAATGTCTTTATTGTGTACTTGAGCCTCTTTTGGATATATGCCTAGGAGTGGTATGGCTGGATCTTGAGGAAGCGCTATTCCTAGTTGTCTGAGAAAGCACCAGATTGCTTTCCAGAGTGGTTGTACAGTTTACATTCCCACCAGCAGTGGAGGAAGGTTCCCCTTTCTCCACAACCTCTCCAGCATGTGTTGTCACTTGAGTTTTTCATCTTGGCCATTCTGATGGGTGTAAGGTGAAATCTCAGGGTCGTTTTGATTTGCATTTCCCTAATGGCTTATGACGTTGAGCATTTCTTTAAATGTTTCTCTGCCATTCGATATTCCTCTACAGAGAATTCTCTGTTTAGCTCTGTTCCCCATTTTTTAATTGGATTACTTGGTTTGCTGCTTTTCAGCTTCTTTAGTTCTTTATATATACTGGATATTAGTCCTTTATCAGATAGAGGGTTAGTGAAGCTTCTTTCCCAATCTGTAGGCAGTTGCTTTGTTTTGATGACGGTATCCTTTGATTTACAGAAGCTTTTCAGTTTCATGAGGTCCCATTTATTGATTGTTGCTCTTAGAGCCTATGCTGTTGGTGTTCTGTTCAGGAAGTTGTCTCCTGTGCCAATGAGTTCAAGGGTATTCCCCACTTTTTTTTCTAACCGATTTAATGTGTCTGGTTTTATGTTGAGGTCTTTGATCCACTTGGACTTTCTTAAACTTCCCTGACTGCTAAAACCACCCAGGATTTAATCAGAACACTGAGAGTAATACTCAGTATCTGTGGTTTTCAAACCCCTCTGATAATTACAATGTATAACCAAGTTTCAGGGTCAGTAGATTACAGCTGGGCATCACTTTTTAAGTTTATTGTGTTTTGCCTGCATGTATGTCTGTGAGCCACTTGAGTGGAGACCAGAGGAGGTTGTCATATCTCTTTCTATTAGATTACAGATGTTAAGAGCGACCATGTGAGTGCTGGGACCTGAACCCTGGCCCTCTAGAACAATGGCCAGTGCTCTTAACTGCAGGGTCTCCTCTCCAGTCCCCGTGAAAATCATATTTGAGCTTAAAATATGGACTTTCATCTAGTATGTAGGTTACAGCAGGAATTTAATATTCTATAGTTCTAATGCATTCCCAGATGAGGTTGATACTGCCCATTTATGATCCAGCTAAGAGCAACCAATAGAAACCCTAAATATTGCAAGAGAATAGGGGAGAATAAAAATTTTAAAAATGCATTTATAGAAAAAAAAAAGCTAGCATAAAACCTTGTGACCAGAGATGGACATTACCAACATATTTTGCATAAAGGAGAACTTGATGTTAATAAATCTTCTCTACCCACCCCCTTATCTTCTGGCAGACAAGGAATGAGTAAAACTGGAAAGGTTAATCACACTGTAGAGAAGAAAACAGGAAAAGGCAAAAGAGTAAAACTCTTATCAATTCAGTTAATAAGGAATTAGGAAGGGAATTAAGTACTTGTGGAAATGATTTTCAATTTGTTTGGCAAATTGAAGTGAGTTATTAATATGTATACTTAAATGCTACTGTTTGAACAGCACATTCAGGAATACCGTGCTATTAAAAAGAAAAAAAAAAATGAAGGCTGGAAAGCAAGAGTGCTTCAGCAAAGGACCCGGGTTTGCTCCCCGGCACCTACGTGGCAATTATCAACCAACCTTAATTCCATTACTGAAACCAAAACTGGCCCCTTTGGGACCCAGGCACACAAGTGGTATACATACATGCATCAGGCAAACACTCATTCACATAAAATAAGACCCCCTACAAAGATGTAGCAGCTGGGCAGCTTAGGCTTCAAGTGGATACTCCAGTGTGGGAAGTGGAGACTGCATCAGACATGACTCACTTCCTAGCTTTTAGATCACTTCTCCTTGCGACTGCCTTACCAGGCCACAGAGGAAGAGGACAGATTCAGTCATGAAGCAACCTGATAAGCTGGGGTGGATGGGAAAAGGAGCTTTCCTTCTCTGAGGAAAAGGGGAGGGGAGGGAGGATGGGACTGGGAGGGGAGAAGGGAAGGGACTACAAGGTTGTAAAGTGACTAAAATAAATTAATGAGAAAAAAATAAAAGTAAAATAATACCTCAAAAAAAGAATATTTTTTTTAAAAAAAAGATGAGCCGGTATGTGTTAATGCACGAGAAATGTTCTGAGTGTATTTGCCAATGGCTGCTTGGTTTGGTGGAGACTGATAAAGAAACTGAACTGATTTTGACACTACGGAATCTCCAGTATGCAGTGAGACTGATGAAACAAGTTCCCTAGACATTTCGCGCTCCATCCATTACTGCCCAGAGGCCAGTTCATTAGTTTTAAACACAGTCCCAATTACAATTTCCCACAACGGATATTCTTCAACCAATGTTTCACTGTTGAATACCTACTATATGGAAGAACTCAAAGGCACAAGTTAAATAAGTCCCACCCCTTGACCTTAAGTGACACATGAGTCTGTGAGAGCAATGCAATGCCACTGATAGAAATTAGACTCTACTATCTCCTGCTAGCTGGGAGAAAGCTGGTTTGGAGCTTTTTTTTTTTTTTTTTCCTTTTCTTTCTACCTCCCAGAGTTTTACCAACATCAGGAGGCCTTCTCTGAATCCTGCTGAGTTAATACACTTTGTGGATAAGGAGAATAAGAAGATTAGAGCAGAGAATTCTCCCATTGTCTCGGTCTGCCCACCTCATGACCCTTTCCATACACACAGCAAGACTCACAGCTGATGAGATATTGGTGGACGAGGCAGTGAACAACTTAGCCCTTTCCCAGAGATTGCTATCTGGGCTACAAATTCACAGTGAAATCAGACAGGTTTTGTTTCAGGCAATTAGGGAGGTGGATGGTACAAGGGGGAAGGCAATAAATTTACAGTTAATTGTCACTGAACAGGCTACATTTTCAGTGGTTAGTTCTCAAAGCCGCTCTTCATAATTCCTGCATAAAGAAGTCTGCTTGATTTGGTATACTAGAGAGAGGGGGGAGAGGGAGAGGAAGGAGGAGAAGAAAAAGAAGAGGGAGAAGAAAGTGAAGAGGGAGAGGGAGAGAGAGAGGGCAGTCAAGGGATTTGGGAAGAGAGATATTAAAATAAGCATCCCATCTTCACTGAGCTAGTTAGAAGCTGACTCATTTGTCACCTGGCCTTTGCCCACTCCCAGTAGGAACATTCCACTGTGGTGGGCAAGAAAAGACTGTAATCATTACTGCTATGCGTTGATACAAGTTACACTGTGCTCACACTCAAAAAGCTTATCCTAACTATACTCATCCGGTGAGAGCAACTGTTCCGCCCAGCTCTCATGTCTTCATGGAAAAGAAACCTAAGCTTCTGCTCACTAGAGACTGGGATTATAGATGTGGCTTCATACATACGTGTGAATCAGAGATTGCAAGACTCTCTTATAGTTGTGCAGCATCGCTCTCTGGTTGCAGCTTTTATAAGTTTGACCATGATCTGTGTATGCATGCACCTTTTTGCATTCATCTATTTAACAATCACTTAGCATTCAAGATATGAACATTAATGGCTTTCACCAACTTACAAACATGTTCTCCTTATTTAACAAAATACTTGTTTCTGATCTTATCTCTTTGTCCTTTTCTCCTGAGGTTCCTATTCAATGCCACTTAATACATTTTAATAGTGTATTATAATTTTCTGAAGTTTTGCTCATTTCAACTTTTTCCTCTGTTCTCTTGATTGAACAATTTCTATTTTTCTCTCTTCACCTTCACTGGTCCTTCTGTAAGCTCAATTCCTCTACTGATCCCTCTATTGAATCCCTCTATTGATCTTGGTTGCTATAATTTCTTTTTTAAATCCCTATTTTCATTTTGTCCTTTTAAAATAATTTTTTATCTCTTTATTTAAAACTACATCTCAACTCCACAAGGAGAGCAACAGAACAAGATAATTTGAACACAGGGAACTTCCCAGAGACTCATACTCCAACCAAGGACTATTCGTGGAGATAACCTAGAACCCCTGCACAGATGTAGCCCATGGCAGTTCAGTGTCAAAGTGGGTTACATAGTAATGGGAAGAGGGACTGCCTCTGACATAATCTGATTGGCCTGCTCATTGATCACCTCCCCCTAAGTGGGGGCAGCCTTACCAGGCCACAGTAGAGGACAATGCAGCTACTTTTGATGAGAACTGATAGACTAAGATCAGAAAGGAGAGGAGAACCTCCCCTATCAATGGACTTGGGGAGTGGCATGCATGCAGAAAGGGGAAGGAGGGTGGGATCAAGAGGGGAGGAGGGAGGGGCTTATGGGGGGATACAAAATGAATAAAGTGTAATTAATAAAAAAATTTTAAAAAAACTACATCTCACTTCATTGTCATGATTTTATTTTATTGTTTTAACCATTTAATTATTTGAACATAGTAGCTACTCTTGAAGCAATTGTCTACTAGGAAAAGTATTGTAAATACTTTGGATCAGGCTCCATTTATTATGTAGACATATATTTTCCCCTGAGTATGATACAATACAGTTTTGATTTTTTTTGTAGGTCTTACAAGTTTTGGTTGAAAATGAGACCTTTATTTAAACCAGTGTATCAAATCTTTACTCTGATTCTCTACTCCTTCCTCAAAGGTTGCTATTACTGTCTTTCTTTGTGTTATTACTTTATAGTTTTCTTCAACTAGCTAAAATCTGCCTCTCTTAAGATGCATAGCCTATTACCATTCATTCTCTTCTTTCTTTCTCTATTCCATCCTTCCTCCCGCTCTCCTTTCCTTCCATCTTCTCATTCTTCTTGCCTCCTCTATGCCCCCGATCTTTTGTCTTGGTTCCTAAAAGTCACTTTTAGGTCTTCCCAACTTAGATTTTAGCAAATGTTTGAACAAATGCTAAGCTCAAGAACCCTCAAGCACAGGGTCTTCTCTCTTCCACTAGTGGTTCAGTGTAGATAAGCCCCTGCGTTAGGTTTTGTCTAGTCTCTATCAGAGATAATATTGTCTCAGCCAAGAGTACACCTACAGCCATCCTGCAAGTGACAGCTTGATTAGCCATGTTTATCTGACATCCCTCATGTTTATTGAAAACATTGCCAAGCTTGGCCACCTCTGCAAATCTGCTCATTTTTTTTTCTTCCACTGGGGTACCAAAGCTGCTCATCCTTGTCACTTGTTCCATCTGGGAAAAAGCTCCATGGCAGTGGAGGCTGCCAGACCCACAGAGCATCAGGATTTTAAGCACATGTGCCCCTCAAATTGCTTCTTTGCCTTAGCCAATTTCTAGATTTTTAAAATGGGTAGATATGGGAGGGTTTTTTTTTGTTTGTTTGTTTCTTTATGCTTTTAATTCTAAATAATTTCTCAGGTGCTTTGTGGTAGCAGGGTCTGCTGGTCAGCTTCACAACCATAGCCCAAGATCTTGCCACATGTGTTTGTGTCTGAAGGTGACACCACACCTGATGATAGTGTTTCATTATGGGTCTTCTAGAAGGAAAAATAAGTAAAACAAAATAAAATTTTGTCTATGTCATCCTGTGTCCTTTGCAGAGGTCTCTGTTCTTCTCAAATAGTCCAGTGTTGATCATATTCTTGTTTTCCTGTGATACAAGGAAGGAGGAAGTAAATGAGTATTTTAAAAAAAGAATATATATATATATATATATATATATATATATATATATATATATATATATTTGAAATATAATTTAGGAATCAGCTAGATTGGGTTCATGATCTATAAAGCTACAACCTTGAGCAAGAAGCATAAAGATTCTAGAGGAGGGAAAGGTTTATGGGGGGATACAAAGTGAATAAGTGTAACTAATAAAAGTTTTAAAAAAAAGAAAGAAAGTGGCTAAGAATGGAGAATGATGTCTGCTGTTCAGGTTGATGTCCAGATTGTGATCTTAACATTGAAGCGAGAGTTCAGGGTTTCCTGCTAACGCTTTCTGTTAGCAGGTGTTAAGTGTCACTTAACACCTCCAGAACTCACCTTTCATATTTGTATCATAAGAGGCTTTGCCTCACATCTTTTCATATCTAATATTATTTGTGTACTTTTATTTTATTGTTTTTTGGTGTAATTTTAGATCTACAAAATGGACAGCATAACATTTTTTAATTTATTATTATTGTTTTATATATTATTCTGAAAATGTGATACTGAACAGAGTATAGGGTATTTCAGTACCCAGTTTAATAATTTAAGACTTACCATGTTTTATTCATAATTCTACCTGTTATGGATCTTCTACTACTGAATGTTTACAAATAAAAGTCAGAAGTCAAAAAAAAAAAAAGAAAGAAAAAAATTCTAGACTTTAATAACATCATTTCAAAACTAGGTTCTCAGGAGGACCTAGTTCACAGTCTATGAGGACAATGGCTCAAGGCTGTTGAGTGTTGTAGATAGAAAGCTGCTTGAGTATAATAACATTATGGTGAGAGAATAACAGTGAGGCTCAGGGATTCTGGAACACTAATCTCTCTGTCTACCTAGGGGAATCCAGAGATAACTTCTATGTCGAATGCATCACGTCTTTGTCAAAAGAGTGAGTTGCATCTTTGCAAGATTTCTATGAATCACTATAATATAAGTCTTTGAATTCTACATTCTGGTCCTATTCAGAACACTGTTTATCTGAAATTTACCGTATATCACTTTTAATATCAACCCAGTCCAACTAAGAACATATGAAAAGAGGTTGTATTGTTACCCTACAATATCCAGACGGTCTGCCTGTCACCCAGGAGACAAAATTTCTTAACAATATGTAGATACTAGACTTCCTACCCAAGGCTCTTCTTACCTCTTTTGTTATATGCTTAAATTTTGGAGTAGGACACCCTATAGCTACTGGAATCCAATCATGGGTTCATCAATACAGGAAAAAAAATCAAACAACATACCCGTTAATAGTGCAGACATATAAGATTATTTTTGTAATAGTAAAATCCATATTTTCAAGTTACTATTTTAGCATCACCTAAAGTGGGCAAATCTTTTCATTTTTTATTTATTTTTGTTTTTTATTTTTATTAATTATAGTTTATTCACTTTGTATCCCAGCTGTACCCTCCTCCCTCATCCCCTCCCAATCCCACCTTCCCTCTCTCTTCTTTTCCTATGCCCCTCCCCAAGTCCAATGATAGGGGAGGTCCTCTTCCCCTTCCATCTGACCCTAGTCTATCAGGTCTCATCAGGACTGTCTGCATTGTCTTCCTCTGTGGATTGCTAAGGCTGCTCCCTCGTCAGGTGGAATTGATCAAAGAGCCAGTCCATGAGTTCATGTCAGAGAAGGTCCCTGATAGTGGGCAAATCTTAAAGCCTCTTATGTATATAACTGTTATAAGGGAAAAACAATACTCTTATATTGTAAATTGGGGTGATTCTTTTCAAGTGCTTAATAAATGGTGGTGGCAATGATCATTGCTTTCTTTCATAAAATGTAAAACAATGATTCTTAACTATAAGTAATATTATGAGTTGAATTGTCTCCTCAAAATTAATGTATTCAAATAGGGCCATTAGAGTTATAATAGAGTAACAGGTAGGTTGTATTATAGTCTCTTGGTCCCTGATCCTATAGTTGGTAGTCAGAAACAGGAGTTGAGTTTGTATACAGGTCCACAGTGGGACACTACAAAGACAAAGACTGCAGCTAAGCCAAAGATCACTCAGGACTTCTGACAACCAACAGAACCTGCAAAGAAGAAGAAAAAGAAAAATATCCTTCTCTAGAGGGAGAAGAACCTCAAGAGGGAAAGTAAGTCTTGACAACTTGATTTCAGGTATCCAAAGCTGCAACTGTAGAAGAAAATGATTCTGACACTGTAAGTCTTCCAGATTATGGTAATGTGTCATGACAGCTGTAGAAACTAATGAATACAACTGAACATTAAAAATCACCTTGGGAGCATTTAGAAAACATGCATTCTTGGCTTTTGTATGAGCAAAACTTTGTTCATAATATTTAAGAAGAATCTGAAAATCTGTTTTCTAACCGCTTTTCAGATAGCAGTGTTATGACAGCAGAGTGGAGAATCGTTGATATGTAATGCCATCAGCACTTATATACAGAGGTATATTATTGGGTCCATAAAGTTATATGATGAGCTATGTATACATTTACATAGAGATACAACTGTATAAAAACTGGCAGTGTAATGCTTCAAGTTGGGAAAAGCATATTGTTCCTTTCTCTCACCCCGCTGACCACAATGTATCATGCCATGATAGAAACTATCCATTAAAACTAATTATGGTTTAGCCACTAACAGAACTCAGGATCAGAGTTTCTTATAGGTGCCTTTAATAGGCTATCTTATTTAAGTTTGTTGATAATTCCTGTTTATAATATTTTATATTTTTGAATTTTTAATATAATTACATAATTTTTCCACTTCCCTTTTCTCCCTGAAATCCATCCCAAGCACCCATGCCCTTGCTTTCTCCATCTCTCAAATTCCTCAGTTACATTCTGCTATTGTTATCCCTTTTGGGACATCATGATTCATAGAGGTGAAGTAATTTTTCAAGGTCACATAAGCATACCAATTGTACACAGCAGGAAGTTAAACACAGCCTAATTCAAAAAGGAGCTCTCCAGAATGCCACCTCAAAGTTTCTGATTTCATTTGTGATATTTAAAATAGAGAGCAACCAAACCCTCTGTGACTATGAGCGGCATGAAATGGAAATAAAATTTGCATAGGTATATTTTTATACTAGAGTATATAGCATACCAAGAAGCCACATATGACAAGATCAAAAAGTACATGAAGAAAATAAAAGAAAGACAAACACAGACATGTGACTTTCTAAGGGTCCAGGAAATTAACCCAAAGATTTCCACAGGGAGTTTTTTCTGTGGACTAAACTGACACACATTCCAGGAAATGTGACTGTGGTGGTGAGGTGGATATTATGTCGTACCTTCAGTCTAACCATGAGTTCCAGGTCAAAGCGAGAGACCTTGACTTTAAACACAAGTTACATGCTACCTGAGAAAAAGTCAGCCAAAGTTGTCTTCTACCCTAAAGATGAACCTACAACTTGTGAGCACATGTACCCATCCACTCCCACAAATGCATAAGCACATGTATGTGCATACACACACATACACAAACAAACACACATACACCCATATACACATACATGCAGAAAGAATGAGAGAGACAGACAGACAAACAGAGGAACAAATGGTACCAAGTAAAGATGGCTAAACCCTGAAATTATGATACCAGGGAAATTGGCGTCCTCCTTGGGACCTCCTTATTTAAGACATACTGTTTAAGCCAGTGTGGAGGTCAGATACATGGCAGATAAGCAGCCATGTGTTAGTGGGGAATGGAGGTTTAGGGAAAGAGAGGAGCCCAAAGTGTTAGGAATGGCATGCTTAGACATAAACATAGAAGAAATAAAGAAAAAAAAATACACATTCTTAGTAAGTCAAAAAAGTCATCAGGCTTATAAATCAACATAGCTGCACTGCATACTGACTGCTAAGGAGAGGGAATTTGGAGAAAGACAGTACGGTAGCTCCTAAAGGGCTAATTATCCCACATATATCTCTAGCAAGGCTTACCAAGAGCCTTCTTCCCAAGAGGAAATCTTGCCTTCTTATGAGGCAGTTTCTTAGCCAGATCATTGACCCACACAACTGGGTTAACTCTTAAGGAAAGAAATAATAGTTCCAGCTAGATCAATGGTTCTCAAGCTGTGGGTCATAACCCCTTTGGAGGTTACAAATCAGATATCCTCCACAACGGATATTTACATTACAATTCATAACAGTTGCAAAATTAATTATGAAGTAGTGAGAAAATAATTTTGTAGTTGTGGGTCACTATAACATGAGGAACTGTATTAAAGGGTTGCATCATATAGGAAGGTTGAGAACCACTTTACTGTAACAAAAAAATAGATAGATAGATAGATAGATAGATAGATAGATAGATAGATAGACAGATAGACAGACAGATAGATGGATATTAGGGTAACTGTGGCCTTATAGAATGAGTTTGGAAATGTTCCTTCTCTTTATATTTTGTGGAATAATTTGAGGAGTGTTGGTATTAGGTCTGGTAGAATTCTGCAAGAAGCCATCTGGCCCTAGGCATTTGGGAGGGGGGGGGCAGGGAGAAGTTGGGAGACTTTTGATGACTAACTTTTTTTTCTTAGGGGTTACAGGTCTATTTAAATTGTTTATCTGATCTTGATTTAACATTGGTAAATGATATCTATCAAGAAAATCATCCACTTCATTTAGATTTTCAAATTTTCTAGCATACAGGTTTTTGAAGTATGACCTAATGATTCCTTGGATTTCCTCACTGTCTGTTTTTACGCCTCCTTTTTCATTACTAATTCTGTTAATTTGGATACTCTTCCTCTGCCTTTTAGTTAGTTTGGCTACAGGTATCTCTACCTTGTTAATTTTCTCAAAGAGCCTGCTCTTTCATTGTGTCCCATAAGTTTGTGACTTCATTTTCATTGAATTTTAGGAAGTCTTTAATTTCTTTATTTCTTCCTTAACCCAGTGGTCATTGATTAAAGAGCTGTTTGTTCAGTTTCTATGATGTTGTAGGCTTTCTGTTGTTTCTGTTGCTGTTGAGTTCTAGCTTTAATCCATGGTGTTCTGATAAGATACAATGGGCTATTTTAGTCTTCTTGTGTCTGTTCATACTTGCAATGTGACCAACTATATGGTAAAATTTCAGAAGGATCCATGTGGTACTGAGAAGAAGTTATATTCTTTTGTTTTTTGGGTGAAATGTTCTGTAGATATCTGTTAGGTCCATTTGATTCATGACATCAATTTCATTGTTTCTCTATTTAGTTTTGTCTCATTAACCTATCCATTGGTGAGAGTGGCTTGTTGAAGTCTCCCATTATTAATGTGTGGGATTCAATGTGTAATTTAAGCTTCAGTAATATTTCTTTTATGAATGTGGATGCCCTTGCATTTGGAGTATAGATGTTCAGAATTGAATGTCATCTTGGTGGATTTTTACTTTGAGAGTATGTAGTGCCTTTCCCCACCTCTTTTGATTACTTTTACTTGAAAGTATATTCCATCTTACACCTGTCAGAATGGTTAAGATCAAAAACTCAAATGACAGTACATGCTGGCGAGGATGTGGAGAAAGGTGAATACCCCTCCATTGCTGGTGGGAGTGCAAACTTGTACAACCACTTTGGAAATCAATCTGGAGGTTTCTCAGAAAATTCAGAATGGCTCTACCTCAACTACAAGTTATAGCACTCCAAAAAGATACTCTATTGTACAACATGGCAATTTGCTCAACTAGGTTCACAGCAGATTTATTTCTAAGAGCCAGAAACTGGAAACAATCTAGATGTCCCTCAACCAAAAATTGATAAAGACACTGTGGTACATTTACACAGTGGAATACTACTCAGTTATTAAAAAACAAGAAAATCATGTAATTGAAGGCAAATTGATGGAACTAGAAAATATCATCTTGAGCTAGGTAACCCAGAACCAGACAGACAAGCATGGAATATACTCACTTATAAGCAGATATTAAGAGCCATATGATACCAGATAAGTATGCTATAATCCACAGACCTAAAGAAGCTAAATAACAAAGACTCTACGGAGGATGATTAATTCTCATTCAGAAGACTAGAATAGATACCAGAAGTGGTTGAAGAAAGGAAACAGATGGGAGCCTACTATAAATACACTCTGAAAGACTCCACCCAACAGGGGATGGAAGCAGATGTTAAAACTCATAGCCAAACTTTGGACAGAACACAGGTTGTCGTAGGAAAGAATGGGGAATAGAAGGAGTGAGAGCAGACAAGAGTTCAATAAGAAAACCAACAGAACCAACAAATTTGGGCCCATGGGGCCAGCAGAGAAGGATGCACCAACCAAGGACCATGCATGAAGAGGACCTAGACATCCTGCTCAGATGGAGCCAATAGGCAGCTCAGTCTTCATATGGGTCTTCTAGCAATGGGAGAAGGGGCAGTCTCTGACATGGACTCTGTTAGCTGCTCTTTGATCACTTCCATCTGCTGGTGATGTATTACCAGACCACAGAGAAAGAGGATACAAGCAGTCCTGGTGAGGCTTGATAGGCTGAGATCAGATGGTAGAGGAGGAGGGCTCCCCCTTTCTGAGCAATAGAGAATTAGAATAAGGGAGAAGAAGGAGAGAGGGTCAGAGCAGGAAGGAGCGGGCTACAGTTAGGATGTAAAGTGAATAAATTAGAAAAAAATAAATTTTCAAAAGGGGAATTACCCTGCCTACAAGATGTGCAAGGATAAAGATAGAGCAGAGACTAAGGGAAGGTCCTGGCCATACCATGGGAGAGAAGAGACAACCCCTAACACTATTAAGAACACTCTGTTATGCTTGCAGACAGGAGCTTAGAATAGCTGTCTGTTGAGAGGCTTCACCCATCAGTGTATTGAAACAGATACTGAAGACTCACAGCCAAACATTGGGTAGATTTCAGGGAGCCTGCTAGAAGAATGGGAGGAAGGATAGAAGGACCTGTAGGAAACAGGATTTCCCCAAGAAAACCGACAGGCCTAAGGAGGCTTGTGGGAGACTGAAACACCAACTGAGGACCATGTATGGACCGAACCTAGGTCCCCTACACATATGTACAGGATGGACAGCTTGGTCTTCATGTGGGTCCTCTAACAAGGGGAATGGGGACTGTCCTGACAAGCACTCTCTTGTATGCTTTTTAATCATTTGCCCCTGGTGGGGCTGCCTGGCCAGGCCACTGTGCTAGGGGATGTGCTCAGTCCTGATTCAACTTGATGTGCTGGGAGGGTTAGGTGGGGAGAGTGAATGGGGCATATTGAGAAGAAGTAGGGCTAGGAGGAGAGGAGGGAGGAAGCTACAATTGGGATGTAAAGTGAATAAACAAATAAGTAAATAAACAATAGATTGAGGGATAGAGGGATGATGGATGGATGGATAGATAGATACATAGGTATATAGTTAGATACATAGATACTTAGGTACATAGATACATAGCTCTCCTCTCTATTGTTCCTGGATCACTAGATGACTGAAGAGTTTTAACTATAAGAGCGAAGAGAAGAGAGCAGACCATGCCAGAGGTAACTTTTTTTTTCTTCTCAAAGAACTCTTGGAAGGCACTGAATAATGGAGGTCACTCAAGAGATCAATATTTTGCTAATGAACATGAGAGACATTCCAGGAGGCTGATACTCTCCACAGTCAGAGAGCAAGGTCATTTGAAGACTGATAAATAAGGAAGGCAGATCTTTAAGTAAAGTACAATAGAATTCTTTGTGGAGAGCTTCACCTTCCCTGCTTCACGCTCCCACCAACAGTTGTGGTTCCAGGAATAAATATTTGTATTAGTTGACCTCTTATCTGTGACTACCATCTATTAAAGCAAATGTTGAAAACTGACTCAAATTCAGCCCACTGCAAAATAACTTCCATAGAAATTTAGCATTTTGTCATGAGATTCTTTTCAGTTGCCACTAATGTTTCAACTAGAAGGAAACACAAATATAAAATATACATTGTGCTGTAATCAATCCCTGCCCTGTACATGGTTAAAATAATAAATAAATAAATAAATAAATAAATAGATAGATAGATAAATAAATAAATGATAGATAGATAGATAGATAGATAGATAGATAGATAGATAGATAGATAGATAGATAGATAAAGGCAATTAGCCTATGGAAGAGAAAATGACACGGAGACCAAACAAGCTCACCCAGTCAAACAGGGCAATATCCAGTTATCAGTCACATGCTTCTAGTAGAATACAGTCAGCAATTGCTGCACATGTAGGAGATTAACTCACAATCAGGTACCTTCAACGAGTGTTTTATTATGCCTCATGATTTGGGGGAATTGGAGTTAGAGCAGAGCTTGGTTGGATCAGTTTCATGATGCCTGTCTTTAAAGTTGTTCAGTGGTGTTTAGCTAGCAGATATACTAGTTGGGTCAGAGGCAGCAGGCATCATGACTTAGTCAGTTTTTCGTTGTTCATAATTGCATAATACATAAAGAAAACAGGTTCATTTAGAAGCTGAACATCCAAAATCAAATGATGTTATTTGTTTGGTCGTTAAGTGACTATGTGGTCAATAAGACAAAAGTCAGAGTGGAGGGAAGGAAGTCTAGTTCTTTATAACAACCTGCTCTCAGAGAAACTAACCAGGGTCCTAGAAATAATCCATTTTAAGAATGATGCTTCTAATGATTGATCACTCCATCTCTTAATGGACTTGCCACCTTATCATACTACCAAGCTTCAAACACATGGACACTTGACAGACAAACCCTCTCAACCCATTAAGTGTGGGACCATAGTGAGCTGTCAAGGCTTAGCTGAAATTGTCAACCTGACCTTCTGTTTATAGCTTCTTTTGTATGTACACCAATTTCAGACCAGTCAGACTCATTTCCTGGAGGCTACAGATGCCTCTGGAACATATTCCAGGAGAAAAGTAGAATCTGCCCATCCCATGACATCCAGGAATGGAAATTCTTCTACTATATCATTAGATAGGAAGTCTCTAAAACCAATTCAGATTCAAGGGAGTAGAAGTCAGCTCTACTCCTTAACAAAGCACAAAAAGGAATTCACTGCCTTCCTTAATCAATGACATTATCCTTAATGAAAATATGTTGCACCTTTACAGCAAACAGCCCATTTTAGATAAACCAGCTTGCGATGCTTCAGGTTACTTATGTTTATCAGATTACTGCATTGAGCTATAGGGATAGTGCTTTGCCTTGAGTTATTACTTCAAAGGTGAAGGAAATGAATGAATACCAGTGCACTGAGTAGGAAACTGGAAACTGGATTTAGGAGAATTGGTTCAATGAGTTAGTCTACACTTCAGGAAGTACCAAGGCTCAGATGCGGACTTTACAACTTTCTGATTCTGTGACCCCAGACTAGTTACTTTTCTTCTCCAAGCTCTGACTTCTTTATCTGCAAACGAGCAATAATAGCAAGTCTACTTCATCCAGTGCTCACAAGGAGACACATAAGTTTGTGTATACAAAGCTATAGAAAGTGTGTGGCATGTAGAAATCATCTCATTAATGTCACTATTGCTATTTATATTGTTATTAAAGTTGCAACTCATAAAAAGAATAATACATTCTTGAGACTAAAACCAGCACAAGGAACTCCTTAATGATATAGAAATAATATCATATGTTTTATCAAATTAAAATGAGAGAGTAGCATTCTTATCCATTGGAATAAGAACCATATTACACATTTGACAGTCAGAAAATTTCCTAAAGTCAAGATTGGGTTTACAAAATAATTAAAAGGATGCTCAAGCTTTAAAGGATAGATACAAAGTGAGAGAATTTAAGGCAGTTGGAAGAAAAGAAATAAACACAGACAGGTATGGATGTTCTTGGATAGCTGTAAGTTCTTAGGGCACTGTTTGTAAGAACAGTGTGAGAAAGTAAAGTGAAAAGGCGGTAGAAACTTGAATGCTAAATTGGGACAACTGGAATTGATATTCTCACTGAAAACATTACTGAAAGTTTGAAAAGAATAACAGTCCACAAAAGTGAAAAAAAGAGAGAGGAAATTAAAGAGACTATTAACTCCTAGTCATAATATACTTATAAGGTAAGCAAAAATAGCGGCTGGATGGCATCCATGGGAAATGAATGCATGGCACACACAAAGGAGAAGACAGCCAAGCAGCATTGACAGGGCTAAAGAAGCATGTCCAATTCAGTGTGTGGGAAGGTGGGACACTAGTGGTATAGGTCAGTCATGAATGAAAGAAGCAAAGATTGCTCCAGTGACAGAAATGTCATCATTTGTGAAAGTGGCTTAATTGGAGCAAGAGGGAGGCTGGGATAAAGGAGATAGAAAGAAGCCTTGAGTGGAAAGCCAGAGAATGAAGATGGAGGAAATTAATAAAGTACAAGACAGAATTATTGGTTCAACCTTCAAAGGAGGAAAATGCATAGCAGAAGCATGAATCATTCTGCCTAGAAGCAGGGGCATTTACACACTTGAGTTAGAGCTTTAAAAATAATGGGCCATGTGGGACATCATTTGTAATCCCAAATCCCACAGCCTGCATGATGTGATTTTCAAAAGCATGTAACCACAAAGTAGGTTTTAAATCACAAGCTGAGATATGAAATAAGCGGTTCCCCCAGCCAAGTCTTCACATTTGCTCACATATACGTTAAGAGGATTTTTTGTTTGTTTGTTTGTTTGTTTTGTTTTGTTTGTTTTTTTCTGTGTTACTAAGTCTCTTCTCAGAATTCCTGGTGAATGTGTGTGGCATGAATAGTCCACTAGGGAACCATTTAAACCTGCATAGGTGAGGCCGTTGAGACACAGGGAGGCTCGGTGTGATTAAGTTCTTATAGATGCAAGACTGGCTGTCTGCTTCTGTGTCTCCTGATGTATTCTATAGCTAAACCACACTGAGAATCATGTGCTTCACCCAGCATGACATACACTCTACCGCGATAGACAGGCACAGCCACTGCGTTTTCCAGGGGTTGGAAGCAATTGCCTGGATTCTGTGCCCAGAGGCACAGTCTGAGGGGCCTCAACTTTGATGTCTGCTTGGCACAAAAATGAACCACTAATGCTCACTCAGGCAGAGAGCATTCCTAACTCTTCTTTTCATCTCCAATTCACTTCATATTCTACCACCAAATAATCTTCCCTGAGAACGGCAGTAACCATATCTCTCTTGCCTGGGGAGATTATTTTATAGAAAAACGGCCTTAGGTCTCTCCATATGCTTTGCAGCATCCTTTTTCCTTCCTAGTGTTCACAATCTTTTTTAGAGAACTCTTTCTGCACCGTATATTGCCTTGGTGGAAGAATTTCCAATATCCTTTCCCTAAATTACTGAATTCTGGTACTCAGCTTGTCCATGGTATAGTGCTTTCCATATCCTTGTTGGATCTTTCCTTTTCCATATCCTTGTTGGGTCTTTCCTTTTCTGAAATCTTTCAGAAAATACTCTCATAGACACACCTGGAATTATGTTTTCATCATGCTTCTGTAGCCAGTCAAGTTGACAATGAAGATTAACCATCATGACTATCAAAGCAGAATGTTCTTCTACTGGCTATCTGGCTCACTTTAGGCCTCTTCCAAGACCCAACATACCCAATCAGAACACCTCTTACTAGACCTTGAATCTTGACCTATGACCAGCATCAGAGGTAGCACTGAAAAGACAGACCCTTCCTGACAGGGTTTTCTCATTACTGGATAACCTTGATTTCCTTCTTTCTTGTTGGCCCTTTTAGGACATTGTTTTCAGAAAAGCCAAGGAAATGTGGCTGGCTGGAATCCACCTATTCTAGATACACAGGGTCCTAAGTATAGTTGATCCCGACCTCTACCTAACACTTCCTAACATAAAAAGCAGATTGTATCATCCCTGACCTGTGTACATAAACTACATAAAGCAGACCACAGCAAGACTTATTGTAAGAAAGTATTAGAGATTAGGACTTCGAAGGACAACTAGTGAGAGTCATTTTCTCCTTCTACTATGTGGGTCCTAGGGATCAAACCTATGTCATCAGGATTGGTGGCAAGAACCTTTTCCCTAAAAAACTACCTTCCTAGCCTACATGTGTGTTTTGGGTAGACAATAAAAAGAAAAAGGAAAATGTCAGCCACAATCCTAGTCACATTGTGTAGTCTTTTTAGTACTTCGTGTTCAGCAGAATTGGTATTATATTTTCATGGTTTTATGTCTGTGTGCTTCATTGACTACAATCATTTCCCCATCATTAAAAATTATTAAGGAACAGTACTTTTAGTAATAGAATCTTGTACAGAGATTTCAAAGCAGATCTGACAAATCCCCAAATTTACTCTTTAACATACAGATTCAGATCAATGTATAAAAATATTTTCCTAGGTTTCTTATTACTCATGTAAAAATAGTCTTCTAAAGTGGATATTTTACATTTTTATACAGTATTGTATGTTGATAATGTCAGCAAATCATCCTTAGGCAAAATTTTACCACCCTACCCCTGAAACACCTGACTTTCCTACAACTCTACTCTTGGATTGCTTGTCCAATGGATGCCCTCAGAGCTATTGAAAGCTATAGTTTCTTTCCCCAAAAGTTACATACCCCATGTGCGTACACACATACACACACACACACCTTAAGTACCCCACTAAGAGGATGAGGATACCTGGTCAATTTAGAAGAGATTAAAAAGATGAGAAGTTGAACTAAGGCAGAGGGAGATCCTCTCTTGCCAGTTTCTCCTTCACTAGTATTCACTGTTTTGCTCTTTTTTTTTTTCAGTTAAAGAGCTTGTTCCTCCTCTGAGAAGCCTAGTGATTTCTTTCTCTCCATTTTGAAAGCAAACAAGAAGTAAGGTGATATTTAAGCAAATACTCAGTGCAGTCTTAATCCAGATTAAAGATTTGCCAGCAGAGGTTAATTATAAGGTGTATGGAAGAGATGCAACCTAGGAAAACCAAATATATGTATGTGGGGTGGCTAAAAATATCAGAAAGTTTTCATGAGAGCTGAAGGAAAGCCATTGAATAAAGCAGAACTCAGAGATTTTTCTTCCTTACAGTAAATATTGAACACCTCATGTCAATAGTATGCATTCACGACAGCCAGTTGTTTCACTGGCTGGCTCAAAAGCATCCCTTTGTGGGGAAAAAAATCATTTTTTGTTTCAGTTCACAAGACTCTCAATAATAAAGGTATTATATTAAAACCTACTAGGATCATTTATTTAGAGGCTTCATTATACTATATATTCATCACCCAGGGGTCTTATACCACCAAACCCTTGATACTTAGCTGCAGATTGTTCAAAATCCAGTCTGTATATTTCAAGGGCATCCTTGTTCCTCTATCCTACCCTTTCATCTCTAACATTTTTAGCTGTGGTAGGGACACAGATTTATTTCTTTGTGTAAACCAGATAGTCTGAGAGTTTTGAAAGCAAGTTCTCAGCCTTTGTTTCAAAATATCTGAGATATTTTGAAGCCTCAAAGAGCTGTTTATCATGAACAGCACAGGAATTCTGTATATATAGTATGCATTTATCACTCTCAGAAAGATAGACACTTGGAAAGTGTCTTTGCAGCCTTTTTAAACAAGAAGCAATCTGTACTCTAGGGAAAGACTCAAGATATAACATTGATGTCTGTGGTTGAAATTCCCCTCCTTTATTTTATTTTAAAATTCATACTGAAACTCTCAGAAAGCCAAAACTGTCATGAGAGACAGTTGTGCTGCCTTCAAGTAAGCTTGTTACCAACACCATACTCAATGGCAGAAGGCATCAGCAACTCATGGCTATTTAATTTCTTTCTGAAAGAAAGAAAGCTGAAGAGACACCTCAGTAGACAGGGTACCTGCTGTATGAGGACCTAGGTTTGAATCAGCAGAACACATAAAAGCATGGTGGCACATGACGGTAAGCTCAAAGATGGAGGGTGGGCAACAAGAGGATCCCTGAAGCTCTTTGGCCAGCTAGTATAGCTGAGTGGCTGAGTTTCAGCTTCAGTGAGATCCTGTCTCAAAGAATTAAGGTGGGGAGTGATGGTGGGAAGACAACCAACATCAGCCCCTGGTGTCCAGACGCATATGCACACACATGCACACGCAAGCACTGGTGCGAACAGCTATATAAACAATTACACAGACCACATCACACCAGAGAGGGTGGGATGCTGACGATATCCAGCCTTTAGGGAAGAAAACAGAATGACCTTGATAGATCCCCATGTCTCAGAGAATCTGTGTGATGTCACAGAGAAACATGAAGAGAACTACCGACATCTGTATACATTCCAGTCCCAAATTCTCAAGCTTGTGTGAACTGTGTGTGTTGCGGGGTAAGGTTGGTAGAAGAAAGTCAGTTATTCCCTTCCAGTGCACATCAGATGTGGAAGCTAATCTCTGAAGCTGAATTTGCCTTTATTCTTCTTGACTTAAGTTAATGGAACGAAAATAGTTTCAGAATACATCATTTCTTTTCCAATTTCACATAGCTGCAAACCCTTTATTAGGGAGAGCTGACCTTCCACACTCTAGTGAATGTGTTTTGTTCTCTTAATTTCTCCTGCAAGCAGATAACTGGCTCAATGTCACTTGCCAAGCCTGGTCTAGGACACTGAGCATTTAATTATCCCTGTGTTCAACAAAGCCATGCCTAGATGGGAGGCAAGATGCTTTACCAATAGGCCAGAAATGTCAAAAGGATTTGTGATTTAATATCTGAGGGTGAAATCCCAAGTAAGTAGGCAATACAAAGCATATCTGTGGTTGTTTTAAGTTGCCTTGAAGAGTCACCAACAAAAATAGTGAAGCATGGGGAGTGCGGAATTTGTCACAAGTAGACCTCGAGTAAGTACTGGTGTTAAAGCAGTGTTATCATGGCCATGGCTGAGTATCATGTCAGGCAAAGTAGTTTGCACACTGGATCACCTGTTTAGCTAACTCCACCCATTGGGGCTTCTTCCTCCTCTTGAAGTTGAATCTCTGAGACTTAAGCCAAGAGAGCTGTTGGGTTTAAATGAATACCTCAGATCAAGCTGTTCTGCAACAAGGTTTATAAACCTCTCATCCATTCTCTACACCTCAGCACCCTCATCTACAAGATGGAGTTCAACAGTGTTTTCCTACTTCACATGTAAGGAGGAAAGGATAGAAAGGAAATGCAATGTCTATTTTATTGCCTTATACCAAATACATACCCACTATTCTCATGTAACTAATTCTTGCTTTGGTTTGAGTGTGGATAATGTTCTCTAAAGGTCCATTGTAAAAGCTTGGTCTCATGTATTCCATTCTAGTGACAGAGAACTGATTAATACTTACTAGATGTTTCCATCTGGAACTCTTTAGCTTGGTCTTGGAAGGGAAATTTGATCATAAATGCTGCATATTTATTATTTCTTATGCACATAGGTGGCTGTAGCCATACAATTAGCAACAGATACCAATACAGAAACATATATAAATATTAGCATCTCCTGTTCAAGAGTTATAAGGGTAAGGTCAAAGGAGCTACTTCTCTTTAAAAGATCTGACTCTGCCAAATCAACAAAAATAAAGCCCCCCTTTATTTTCATCTGAAAACAAAAGGAAAACCCCAAGCCACTGTGGGGCTGCAGATCACTCTAATTTTCTGGTTCATTTCCTCAACATGTCCTTAACAGCAGTCACATCTCTTCAAAGTAATTCTCTCCCATTAGAAATATCAATGCCCCAATTTTTTTATACCTTTTAATAGCTGTTTTCTGCTGCCTCAGAAAGCTGACTTGTGTGAATTAGCTTTGCCACATCATTGTATTCTGCCAAATCTCTAGCATTAAAAAAAATAGCCTTAAATACTTTTTTTTTTCAAACTGAGAATAGATGTACCAGGATGATGCCCATGAACCTTAGAGCATTTCTTAAATCCAAAGCCCTTTCATACCCCCATTGTGTCATCTCCCAAAGTTTGAAGTGGTTGGAGAAAGAGTCCTTGCTGAATTTTAAATGAAGAGAAGCTTGAGGAATTAGACGTAAAATGAGAACACAGAGTTGGTTCAGTAAACAAGATGGAGCTAGAAACATGTGATTCTGTTCATGAGTTAGGGCTCTAACTCTAACTCTAACTCAAACTCTGGCTCAAGCGAAAGAGAACAGCTCTTAGAATTGGGGTCTCTCAAGATGAAGTTGACTTTTGTATGGTTGTGTGCGTCTGTGTGCGCCTGTCTGTGTTTATATGTAGAGGAACACATGTTGGGGGAGCTTGTGGAGGCCAGAGGACAAGCTGAGGTGTCAGCAGCTATCCACTTGGCTTTTAGAGACAGAGGCTGTCATCACTACTCTGAAAACTATGATGCAGTCAGATGGCCCAGAGGATCCAACTGTCTCTGCTCCTCAGCTCTGAAATGACAGATGTGCTCCAGCAACCTCAGTTTTTTGTTTTGTTTTGTTTTGTTTTGTTTTGTTTTTAGTTGTTGTTTTGTTTTGTTTTCCTGCATGGGCTCTGTGTGGTAAGCTCAGGTCCTCATGCTTAAAAGGCTTTACTGACTGAACTATCTCTCAAGCACTGAAATGCAACCTTTCATACAGACAGTACTAAGTGTCTTGGAGATGACAGCAGGCATAAGGTGAGTCTTTTTTTTTTTTTCCTATTTCTGATCCTCTTAAGATGCATGTGAGTGTGTCTGTGTGTATGCGATATTTTCCATTTTTCTGTGTGCCTGTGTATTTATTTCCACATCATATATATGTATGTGTGTGTCTAGTGTTTTTACCTTTACCCCCTCTCTCTGTCTCTCTCTCTCTCTTTTTAATCTTTGTGTCTGTCTTTTCCTACCAGACTCTCCGACATCTCTCTGTATCTTTCTCAAATCGTCTTTTTCCGGCTGGCTGCCCTGATGTCAATTGTAACCTCTGCCTTCTCCTTTTTAAATTTCTCTTTCAGGCAGGTCTGTTCTGCACTGTACGGGATAGCTCATTGACAGTTCAAGCTTCTGTACTTCCATCCAGGGCCTCATCTTTCAGAAGTCGGAACACACATCTGAACTTACTCTTTTTGACCCCATCTGTCTCAGAGACACTTATTGGCCACTTTAGTTGCCTGCTGGTCCTTGGAGGGAGCCTTTTAGATCCAAATGCACTGGAACCACTTGAATGCAGAGTAGGACTTCCCTCTTGAACAGCCTGAGCCTCTGACCAAAGTGAGAGACAAAGAGGAGACTACTGAATAGGCAAAATCTGCCTATTCAATACAACCTTCATTTTAATGGGACATACAGCCCACTGCATGTGGTATCTTTAAAATTCTTACTCCTTTAAAATTAACTCAAGAAAAAACAATTCGTCTATTACCTTAAATAATACCAGAAGATGAAAATTGAACACAGAGGACATATGCACCAGCTGAGCTTACATGTCTTGCATATAAAGAGCATCTACACAAGGTATTTATAAGAAAAAAAAATCTGATTGCCTCTTCAGAAAGAGGATGGTCAAGAAAAGAAATACCTAGTCCCACCATGGTGTCTCACCCTTGGATTTTCTGTTTGTCAAATGGCATTATATCAGTTGCAGAGCTTTCTGTAGTTCATAGAATTATTCTGGATGGTTCTCACAGAAATGATTAGCATTATTTATACACTTTCTGAGATCCATAGAGGACTTCTGTTTAGCCAATATGCCCATTTGTAGGAAATGTCCAGTCAACCCTGAGGCTGCTATGGCAAATGTCATCTACCACTGGGTGGTGATGGAGATGATGGAGATGATGGAGATAGAGAATAGCAATTTCACCACAGTCACCTCAGAATGATTAACACTTCTACCATGGTACATGCCAGAATATCCAATCTCAATACCTCCATCACTTTCTGCTCATCTTCCACACAGAACAGCAACACAAACCTGCTCCTGGATACTAGAAGAGCTCTTAGACCATGCCTTATCCAGGACACCAGTTCTCTGAGAATTTTCAAAATCATAGAGTACTGGGCTGAAAAGAATGGGCTTTAGATTTGAAGCAACCTGGAGTCATGATTTTTTTTTCTGTCCAGCCTCTTTAACTCTCCATTTCTAACTTCAGCTAAAAATGAATCCCTGTGAATAGAGATGAGGCACACACATCATGAAGTGCTATTAGATTTTCTTCTACAAAACTCCAAATGTGTTTTGCTCTAACGAGCTTCTCTCTGGTTTATGTTTCTGTATTCAGTATATTCAATTCATCTCTCTGCAAGTGTTTGTTTTGAAAGTTTCTCTTTTTTTTTTCTGGCATCGTCTACATTTTAATTTTAACTGAAGTATCTTTTTCTTTTCATTATTATCATTTATTAAAATCTATTCACACTGTATCCCAGCTGTGTCCCTCTCCCTTGTCTCCTCCCATTCCCACCTTCCCTCCCCCTTCTCCTTCTATAACCCTGAGATCCTCCTCTGCAGCCCATGCCTCCCAGCCAACTTCTGTCATCCAGGCCAGGCTAACTCTGTGTGGGTGGGGTCGTGAGGTGCTTCAGAATGGCTCAATTAGCTGTCTGCTGCCTGGACATCTGCCCATCTTCTTGCTGTCACTCAGCTGAAATAGGTACAAAGTGTATTAAGATATTTGAAGTTGGGGATTTGATTAAAAGGAGAAATAGATGAGTCTGCAATCAAACCCTGCATTCTCAGAATTCAGAGAATATCAAACCTGTCTTCTCATTACTGCTGCTTCACAATAGTCAACTGCTGTTCTCATTCCTAGAAGCAATTTTAATTCCCCTCTCTCCTTCTATTTATTTATGTCCCATCATTGGCTCCTTTCTTTCTTCCCTCTCACCCTCCTGTCACACTCTCCTTCCTCATTTCATAGAGAACTTGCCTTCCTTTCTGCACACACTCCCTCCCTCTTTTATTAGTCTGTAAGTCCAGAGGAGAGAGGTGAATTTTAGTATTTTCTTACAGTCCATGAGTTTTTAGGTCTAAAGTATGCTTTTGAAATAAATAGTCTTGCTTCAGATGCACATTAGCTATGTAGTATTAGACAAGCCTCTTGGATTTTTCAGTTCATTTATCGGAGTGAGATGCTTAACTATAATAATTTTAAAGAAGCCAATATAATGAGAATCCCAGTGGGAATTCCTACCATGCATATGGCTAAACATTTGGGGGCTGTCGACTCACCAGACCTTATCATGTAACTTCACTGCGTATAACTGCTATAGCTTTTAAGAAGGAGAACAGCAGCAGCTTATGATGCACAGTAATGCTATGAGGACTGGGGAGAAAATATATGACAAGAGCAATCAGGAAAATGTCTAATGCTAAAACAGCACATCAAAGCCCTACCCTGTCCTTCACCAGAGCGTAAGTTCAGAGCATCTGAAAGAAGTAATATTTTCTGAATTTACTCTATATTTCAGATACTGTTATATTTTCTTTTTTTTTTTTTTTTTGCTTTCTTTTTCTTCACATCAGCTAAATGTTTGTTCATTCCCCCACTACCTTCCTTTGACAAGCATCTCTAATTTGTCACTTGGACTTGATATTTGATGTTATTATGAGCCAAGTAGAGGAGGTATCTTCTTTTTATGTTTTATCTTGGATTATGAGACAACATCTCACTACATAGCCCAGCATAGCATAAAATTCACTATCCTCCGGCCTTAGCTTGCAGGTGCTAGATTGTAGGCATGTACCACCACACTGATTTCTAGAGAATTTGTTTGACCCCAGCCTTAACCTATCACTCCACTGAGAACAAAGGTGTTCTGCTCAGGCAACATAGTTCCCCCTACTGGGAGAAGACTTGGGTCCTTTTATGGCTCTGATAAACCAAAGGAAATTTGGCAGATATAAATGCTTTCTTAGCTTCCCACATTGCAAATGCAATGTTAGGTAGAGTATTCTTTTCTTAACAGGACATCAGTAACATAAAACCCTGGCCCATATTCACCTCCCCTGTGTCAGGGCTCTTTTGTTAATTTTAATTGTAATTTTTAAACAAAATTATTGAAAATAGGTTCTTCTTTCATACATTACATCCCAACAGTTTCCCCTCCCTACATTTTTCCCAGCTCCTTTCTACCTCTCCCTCTCCTCAGATCCGCTCCCCTCCCTCCATTTCCTCTTTAGAAAAGGCCAGGCTTCCAAGAGATGACAGGCAAAGAGGACAAAACAAGATACAGTAAGACAAGGCAAAAGCCTTCATGCTGAGGCTGGACAAGACAGTCTAATAAGAGGAAAAGAGTCTCAAGAGCTGGCAAAAGAGTCAAAGATACACTTGATCCCATATTAGGGATCCCACAAAAATACACCAACCTAACAAGCATAAAATTTACACAGAGGAGCTGGTTCAGCCCCATGAAGGCCCCATGTTGACAGCTTCAGCCTCTGTGAGGCCATGTGAGGCCTGCTTAGTTGATTCAAAGGGCCATGTTCTCCTGGTTTCCTCTATCCCTTCTGAATCTTAGAATTTTCCCCACCCCACCCCCTTCATGGGGATTTTCTGGTCTCTGAGAAAAGGGACCAGATGGGAATCTCCAATTGGTCAGCATAATGTCTGACTGTGAGTCTTGGCACCCGATCCCCTCTGCTGCTGGAGGAAAGCTCTCTGATGACGACTGGACAAGGCACTGAAATATGAGTATAGCAGAATACCATCAGAAATCACTTCGTTGATATTCTCTTTTTGCCAGTCATATTTGATTATACCCTAGGTCTCTGGAATATCCAGTCTCTAGTTAGTGGCTATTCAGGCATTGCTGGGCATGGGCTCCCCATTCTCCCCTACCTTACAAATGTTTTGAACTTGTCGATATTCCAGCTTTAGAACATTTGGTTCCATTTGCATAGCCTCGCCTGCAATTGTTTGTCTTGCCCATAAAAGACATTTTATTTACAAATTACAACTATATATATCATTAAAAGGATCCAGAAAATTTATCTTTCTTTATTCATTCTTTTGTGCCCATTTGAAACAGATAAACTGAAGAGGAGAAGGGGGTAAAAATGAAGACCTATGAAACCAGGCATACTCTAAGACAGTGTTTCTCAACCTTCCCAATGTAGTTTAATAGCTTTAATACAGTTTCTCATGTTGTGGTGACCCCTAACCATAAAATTACTTCATTGCTACTTAATAACTGTAAGTTTGCTACTGTTTTGAATTATAATGTAAATATCTGATAAGCGGGATATCTGATATGCAGTCCTCAAAGGGGTCACAACTCGTAGATTGAGAACTACTGTTCTAAGAGATTGGGTTGTTTTTTTTGTTTTGTTTTGTTTGTTTTTTAAAAAGGAAATGATATTAAATGCTTGATCTAGACACTGAAATCCTCACAATCAGGAAGATAATAAACAGGTGCTCTACTCTGGCACAGACAAAATTTCAGTCCTGTCTCTAAATCCTTTCCTTAGAATGAATAGCATTTACAAGTTTGATTGTTTGTTGTTGTTGCTCTTTGTGTTTTCTTTTAGGCATTGATGTTGGTTTTGCCCTCAATGTTATTCAATATATTTCGATTGAAGATCACTTGTTTCTTTATTAACATCCCAAAAGGGTGTGGAAAATAGCATTTTCTTCATCTGAAGCAATATATCATCCTGAAAACATTTAGATATGTATGTTTCATTTACTTGTATACTTAATAAAATGGGTAATTTTACCTTAAATGACTTATTTATGATACTTTCATTGGATAATTCAAAAACTGATAGAAAGTCATGTATATTTTTATTGCTACTCAGGCTAGTAAAAGAAAAAAAATAAACTCAAGGTCAGAGAATATCCTTTCCCTGTCTCTGAAGATGAATTCAGCCTCTGGAAGAAGCAGGCAGATTTGGGGAGCATCTCCGAACATCAGAATGAGCCTTTGATGACATCCAATAAAAGGATATTACCAAACTGCAAGAAAGGGTTCAGGAGCACCCCCTGCCTGTCAAGAGTCACGAACCAACTAAATAGAAGTCACTGTGCAAGGACAGAAAAGTACACTAAAGGATTCCTCCACTTCTCCTGCTGGGCATAAAAAGTGAAGTTGAAGCCAGTAAGTGATTGCACCTGCAAACACAAAAGCATTCTTCTCGAGAAGGTAATTCAGCATTGAACTTCTAATTAGGAAATGAACCAAATTATAAGCCCAGTGTGACTCTTGCTTTCTGATTTATCAAGTGTCAGGTGGGCATAGAGACTCTAGAGAATTATCTTCCCTTCTCCTTATTCTCGGCAAGAAAGAAAGGAAGCCAACTGAGTACACCAAAGCAATATAAATCTGGAAGGATATTTTGAGGTCATTGTCATAATGTACACACAAGTTGGCTAATGAAATCAAGTCTCAGAGAGTATAAGAGACATGCCAGGTACTACATGGCGGTTGATAAAAGAGCTCAGTTTTGAATTCAGAACCTTTGCCTCTTTTCCATTGCTCCTTGAAGTCCATTGCCCTTTACATCTTTGAAAAAAAAATAGTCTGTATTATTGACAAAATCTTAAATACCTTCATTTTCTAAATGACATACTGAAATCAGGTGTGATGGTGTGTTCATGCAATCACAGCACTTGGGGTATAGAGGGGCAGGAGGATCAGCCTTCAGGATCATCCTCAGCTAGACATCACGTTGAAGACCAGCCTCAGCTATATGAGACCCTCTCAAAAACTAAGTTAATAAATAGTATGTCCATTTTATATTATGAATATTCTAACTGTAACAGGAATCTTAAAACTTGTTCATCACCTAGGTATATATTCTCCTAATAATACACTTTGAGTCAAGGTTACACAAATCACTAATGTGTAATGCTTGGCTAATGATACAGAGGCCAGAAATTTGATACTGATTTTACATTTTAGGGGTCAGATCAGGGATGTCAAGTATCAACAGAGGACTGGGTTATCAAGTCAATTCCTAAGAGAAACACAATGAATCCTTGGGAACCACCCATGTATGCCCCTCAGAAGATGCAGCACTAGAGGAGATAATTCCAGCTCTAAGCACATCCAGCACAGGCTGCTTTTGCTCCAGGTTGGGAACAGATTGCTCTTTTCTCTGCTGATCAACAGATGAAGAGGTGAACTGGCTTGTATTCAAGAGTAATGCTGTATGAAAAATATGTGTCTTTAAACACTAAACACTTAGTAGAGTGGATGCCTTTCTATGAAAAAAAAAAAAAAAGATGCAAGCAAACTTAATACCAGCAGGAAAATCATGGTTCCTTGTCTTTCACAACTACTTTCCTGTTGCTGTGATGCAATATTCTGACCAAAAGCAACTAAAGGAAGAAACGCTTTATTTGGGCTTGTGGTTCCAAAGGGATAAAGTCTATCATGGTGGGGATGCATGGCATGGAACCAGGAGCAGAAAGCTGGCTGGTCACATTTTGTATGCACATGGAAAAAAGAATAAGAGAGGGAGGAAAGAAGTGGATCAAGATTATAGACTCGGAGATCAGGCCGCCTCTGGCCACGGGTATGAGTAAAGAAACTGGGATGTCATGAAGTATTTAAACTGGTCCTATTTTCCCTTCCTCTCCATGATTTGCTGAATCCTGGTCTTCATTTCACAAATAAAAATGTAGGCTGGGACCTGCCTGAGCTTATTTATGAACTTAGGCAAGTTTGACATTGGCTCATGGGCTCATATATGCTGACTTATGCAGAAGTTTCACCTAACAGTTTATATGTTTCTAAGCTAACCACGATCATCATTGCAGGAACTGGGCAATCATTTTTTATTATGAAACAAAATTGGTAGTCAGAAGAAAGCATTTCTTTTTTTATTTTTTATTTTTAATTATACTTTATTTATTTTGTATCCCCCCTCTAGTTCCCTCCCTCCACCCCTCTCAATCCCTCCCTTCCTCTCCCTTCTCCACACACTCCCCTCCCCAAGTCCACTGGTAGGGGAGGATTTCTTTTTCTTCAAGCATTTCTTATGACTAGTCCTGGTCCTCCGATTAACTAGTTGAGAGCTCCTACAAAATTTGTCCAAACTCTCCTTTTCAACTTGTACAAGGCAATCAGTTAAACAGTAGATCCTAAAACTCTAGAGTTTGTGCAGCTAGTTTCATACACATTGATACTTCAGTTAAAAAGAGCACAATGGACTCAGTAGTAGAGTATGTTCTTGACAGGGCTTGACGTAAGGCCCTGGATTCAGGTCTCAGACCTATAGTCATTGAAAATCACAAAGGAGAACATAAGACCGTTCATTGATAACACAGTAGTCAACCTCCCTCTTCTTCCTTCTCTCTCTGCTTTGTCCTAATACCCTTCATTTTTTCCTAGTCTCATGTCACATTATCTGCTCTTTCTCCCACCTCTTCTTTCCTGAAAACTGTAATTAGGTATCCATGTGTGCACGCCCTAAGGGAATAAATATAAAGGACATTGGACCATACTATCATTCTTACATCTTTTTCCTTCATTTATTTCAAATGCAGTTAAATAAGTCTAATCTGATACTATTTATTGTAGAGTAATTTTGTGCAAAGTTTTTTTAGAAAATTGTATAATATATCGATTTGGATAAGCAAAGGGACTTTTTAGGTTCCAGTAGTAAGGCACATTCTAATCATTCTAAATCATTAAAGTTTCCTGAATCTCTCTATGCTCACATATTTTTTATTTATAAAAGGAAAGATACAAGAAGGAAGGAAGGAAGGAAGGAAGGAAGGAAGGAAGGAAAGAAGGAAGGAAGGAAGGAAGGAAGGAAGAAAGAAGCAACAAAACAAAGAAAGAAGGACTTAAAACTTCCAGCATCCTGTTCCAGACGATGTGCAATCTTTCTCCCACCATACTCCATTCCATTCGGTCCCCATGGCAAGAGAGGAGGATGTTATAAAACTAGACAGACAGACATAGTTCACCTCACCACTCCATCAATTTCCAACTGGGTCACAAAGGTACTTAACCTCACTTGAGAGATGTTGATTCTGTGGCTAATACATGATAATATTACCCTCACAGAATTGTGAAGAGAAGTAACAGGGCCTGTCCTTACCAGAGCTGTGTTCGACCTATAAGTAGAACCAAGACAGGCACATGTGAGAGCTTTACATTCAATGTATTTTTTTTAATTTTTTATTAATTACACTTTATTCATTTTGGATCCCCCCATAAGCCCCTCTCCCTCCTCCCCTCCCGATCCCACCCTCCCTCCCCTTCCTGCATGCATGCCACTCCCCAAGTCCACTGATAGGGGAGGTTCTCCTCTCCTTTCTGATCTTAGTCTATCAGTTCTCATCAAAAGTGGCTGCATTGTCCTCTACTGTGGCCTGGTAAGGCTGCTCCCCCTCAGGGGGAGGTGATCAACAAGCAGGCCAATCAGATTATGTCAGAGGCAGTCCCTCTTCCCATTACTATGTAACCCACTTGGACACTGAACTGCCATGGGCTACACCTGTATTTTTAAATAATAACTGCAGAGCCTGGAGAGCTGTCTCAAGGCTAAAGAGTACTTATGCTCCTGCAGATGACCCCAGTTTGTTTCATGGTACCCACACAGAGTGGCTCACAACTGTCCGTAATTCTAGCTCTCCTGAGGAATCAAATCTTCAGACCTCCACAGATGCCTACACTAACATGCATACACACACACACACACACACACAATGCACATGCGCACTCACACACAATTTAAACAAACAATGACTGCATAATCATAAGCATAAACACAAAAAGTCATACTATACAACACCTGCAACATGCTAAGGACTTTAGCCACGCTCTAGTGACAAAATGATCTCTGAATGTGTATGTGATGGCTTACATAGGAGATGCTCATCTATTCTTCATGTATGGGTGTGTACTTATGATAGCTTTCCTGCATGTTTCCTGCTCAGTTTCCTCTCACCTCTGGTTTATGTTGCCTGTATTCAGCTGACAAAGAGAAAATGCAGAAATTACCCCTGCTCCTGAAAGCCTTGGCCCAAAAGTCACCACTGTCTTCAGCAGTCTAGAAAAGCAGATAGAAGGAAGTCACTACCCATAAATGACTCTGTGTCAAGGGACACAGTCAGATGCTAATGGGCAAATAGCCATCACAGATATGATGACATTGGACCTGTTGGGCCACTTAAATCTGTAAAATACAAGTGTTACACCTGACTTATCATTAGGAAAATCTCAAATCAGGTTTCAGACAACCTTCAGGGTCCATTTACATGATGCTAACTTCAATACTTGTAATCCTGCTGTCGTGTCTTGATGGGCAGAGCTCAGACCCCTGAAAAAAAATGTATTATGTACACCCAGCTTACCACAACAACTAATGATTTGCATGCAAAATGTGCTCTCTTGGGGCTTTGGAAAGCCTGATCCCTGGATCCCCACTATTCTATCATAAACACAATTGTCTCAGCTTTCGTTGTTTGTGATGGAGTGTGGGTTGCTAGTGAGGTCACTGCCATCCCCACCCTCTCTGGTTTATCACTGCCCTGTCACACCCCTTGACATAATCTACCAAAGCTATATAGGCTTTTTTGCCTCAAACCTCCACTATAAAAAATAGCTTTAAATTATTTTATTTGTTGACAGTGAGTATCAGCATTTTGCTGTAAAAACTCCTAAGCCATGAGACAAAACAAATTACATATTCCTTTCTGAAACTGGCAAGAAGAGACTAATAATAGCCTTTGGCATATTCAAGTTTTGTACTTTATACTCCACTCCTCTCCTCAGATCATTACTCATTCCTGACTCACAAACTCATATAAATAAATTTTCCCGCAGCCAGGCTCCTATGGGTTCACAATGAGTTTTTCTGTACTTCAGAAACGGCTCTGTGTCTTTTCTTCCAGGTCCCTCCCTCCCTGCATTTATTCATGAGCTATGATCCTTTGTCCAACCATAGTTTTGTTTCTGTCAGTTCCATTCATCTAATCAATCTATCTATCAACCAGTGCCTGGTGAGTTTTGACTCTGTGCTCTCAAGATTAGATTTTTGGTAAAGGAGTTGAAAAGCAGAGGACAGAGGATCTAGAGAGAAGGTGGACATTGATAAGAAATCAAGAGAGCAGCATTGACTGAAGGTCTCCACCCTCTGAGACAGAGTATGAGCTTCAGCTTTATAGTCTGATGCATGGTACCTTGGATTTTGCACATTGCCTAAACAGATCAATCTCACTGTGAGATCAATCTCAATGTGATGGGACATTAAAGTCCTATCTTTGATCTAACAGCCAGGTTCTGCATTGCCACTGGAGTGACCAATAGCGAGGAAGATGTACACAAGATTCTCTATGCAGTACCTGCTAAATAGTCACCTCACTGTGCATTTTGTCGCATCAAGGGAATTATTTTCTCAAAATTTCAATGCTCTATCCTGGAAGTCAGTCTTAATTTTAAAATTTTCTCATCATCCATTAAAACATATCTTAAGTTTTCCGTTTTTTAATACTTTTTTTTCTACATTACTTTAAGATTCTTCCCACGGTGGGAAGAACATACCGTTAGATCCATTGACATAGCAGAGTGGTAAGAGCACCATGCGGTGCTGTCACCTCCAGACACAGCACTGTAGCGCAGCTCGTAAAACATCAGGCAAAGCTGCCACATTGTATCTGCTGAGCAGCGCGCCCTCCCTTTCCCAGGCATTTGCCATCTACTGTCTGATTCTGTTACTTGGACTCCTTTAGACCCTGCATGTAAGTGGAATCTTACATTGTTTCTTCCTTTGTGTGACTGAAATATTTTCCTCAGCTTAAACTTCACAAGGTTTATTTGTTGTGTTGCAAACTGCAGTATCTATTTCTTAAGACAGAATGGTAGTGTAGAGAGACAGGCTGTCAATCAGTCACACACATTTTTTTTCTTAACTCATTTACCTGTTGAAGAAACTCTATTTCCACATCTTGACTATTACTTTAATGAATACAGTACCTATATATTTTTTGAGATTCTGATTTCAATTTTTGGAACATAGAAACAGGATTTTTGGATAACATGATAATTTTTTTTTTATTTTTTAGGAACCATCATACTATTTTCCGTATTTTTACTATTTTACATTCTCACCAATAGTGTAAAATACTCTATATTTTGTCAATATATTTATTACATATTGTATATAAAACTTTACATATTTACTTTACTTTAAATATAAATATATATGTATGAATATTTAATGCACCATCAAAGTGACTCAGACATAAAGACATTAGGTGTAGAAGCCAGAAATTCAGAGTTTGCTCTCTTTAACTTATGTAGACATTTAAGAAGAGAATAGACTTCACAAAGTTGTACTCTGGTCTCCACATGCATTCCATGTAAACTTCTACCCAATAATAATAATAATAATAATAATAATAATAATAATAATAGTAACAATTAAAATAAAGTTGTTGTTTTTTTTTTTCAAATAACTGTTAAGGTGATATCCCATTGTGACTTTGATTTGCAATTTCCTGACAATAAGTATGACAAAACTTTCTTTTCCTACCCCTGGTAGCTATGTCTCTATCTGCCCTTTTTGGCCATACTTTTTCAGTTGGATCATTTGACTTTTTGTTGTTATGTTATAAGAATTCTTTACAGGGGACTGGAAAGATGGCTGAACAGTTAAGAGTACAAGCTATTCTTGCAGAGGACCAGGTTTTAGTTCCTGGCACTTATAATCGTCTTTCACTCCAGTTCCACGATAGCCAACCCCCATTTTGGCCTCCTGGGCATCAAACACACACATGGTACATGCATATACATACCAACACACACTCTTGTGCATGCAATGAAAATAAGTAAAGCAGATATTTTGGTTACAAATTCTTTGGCAAATGTATGGTTTGCATCGATTCCTTTTCTCCCCTGGACTGCCTTTTTGCTCTGCCGTTTTGTTAGCTATGCAGAAGCTTTTGATTTGAGCAAGTCCCACTTCCCTAATTTTGTTCTGTTGTTTGTACTTGTCATGTTACATTCCTGAAGTCATTGTCATGTTCAATGTCATGGAGGCTTTTCTCTTTGTTTCCCCTCTACAAGTCTTAAAGTTCCAGCTCTTGCATTTAAATACTTAATCAACTTTGCTCAGTGAAACATAGAAAGCTATTTTTTTTCCTTTAAAATCAGAAGCAATGTCAGAATGCCCGTTTTTGCTGCTTTGATCAAACATACTCCTAGGAGAGCAATTAGGCAGAAAAATTCATATAAATCATAAAGGAAAGATTAAAACTATATCTACTTAAAAATGACACAAAAAATCAAATGAACACACACGTATACATTGATCTATATAGATACACATGTGCGCGCACACACACACACACCATAGTTTCAAGGTTCCAAATCAACACACACCAAGCAGTTACATCACAATTATGCATCAAAAATCTAAAATGGACACTAAGAAAAATATATTTAAGGTCACAACAAAATAATGAAACATAATAAAAATGCAAGACTTGCTCATTGAAATATTTTTAATTAATTAATTTATTGTTTTTATTTTTATTATCATTTATTTCATTTTTTAGTTACAGTTTATTCACTTTGTGTCCCAGCTGTAGCCTCCTCCCGCATCCCCTCACAATCCCACTCACTGTCCTTCTTCTCCTATGCCCCTCCCCCATGCCCAGATTTTTTTGTTCTGTTGCTCCCCTTGTGGAGCTCAAGTTCCCTCCAGGTCTTTCTATCTCCCTCTTCTTTCATAAGATTCTCTTAACTCTACCCAAAGTATGGCTATGAGTCTCAGTATCTGCTTTGATACCTTGCTGGGTGGAGTTATTTCAGAGGCCCTCTGCGGTAGGTTCCTGTCCTATTCCCTGTTTTCTCCCTCTACTGATGTCCTTGTCATTTGTCTTTCTGAGTGAAGATTAAGCATCTTACCCAGGGTTCTCCTTCTTAGTTAGCTTCCTTAGGTGAACAGATTTTAGTATGATTATCCTACATTATATGTCTACTATCCACTTATAAGTGAGTACATACCATGTGTGTCTCTCTGCTTCTGGTATACCTCACTCAGGATGATCTTTTCTAGATCCCATCATTTGCCTGCAAATTTCATGATATCTTTGTTTTTAATTGCTGAGTAGTATTTCATTGTGTAAATGTACCACAATTTCTGTATCCATTCCTCCATTGATTGACATCTGGGTTGTTTCCAGGTTCTCGCTATTACAAATAAAGCTGCTACGAACATGGTTGAGCAAATGTCCTTGTTGTATACTTGAGCATCTTTTGGATATATACCCAGGAGTGGTATAGCTGGGTCTTGAGGTGGTGCTATACTTATTTGTCTGAGAAAGTGCCAGATTGATTTCCAAAGTGGTTTTAAAGGTTTGCATTCCCACAAGCAATGGAGGAGGGTTCCTCTTTCTCCACAACCTCTCCAGCATGTGTTGTCACTTGAATTTTGATCTTAGCCATTATGATGGGTTTAAGGTGAAATCTCAGGGTCATCTCTCTGATGGCTAATGAAGTTGAGCATTTCTTTAAATGTTTCTCCACTATTTGATATTCCTCTATTAAGAATTCTCGGGGTAAGATGATCAATCCTCATTTAGAACAACATATGGGATGTGCATTGAACGTATGACAGGAGCCTACGGCAGAAAGCATCTGAAAGACTCTACCTAGCAGTGTTTCAAAGCAGACACTAAGACACATAACCAAACCTTTGGCAGAGTACAGGGAATCATATAAAAGAAGGGGAGTTAGTATGATGGGGAAAGAATAGGAGCTCCACAAGAACCAAATATATCTGGGCACAGGGGTCTTTTCTGAGACTGACATTCAACCAAGGACCATGTATGGATATAACCTAGAACCTTTGCTCGGATGTAGCCCGTGGCAGCTCAGTAACCAATTGGTTTCCCATAGTAAGGGGAACAAGGACTATTTCTAACAGGAACTCAGTGGCTGGCTCTTTGACCTCCCCACCCCCCAAGGGAGGAGCAGTCCTGTTAGGCCACAGAGGAGGACTTTGTAGACCTGATAAAACAGGGTCAGATGAATGGGGAGGAGGTCCCCCCCAACAGTGGACTTGGAAAGGGGCAGGGTGGGGAGGAGGGAGGGAGGGTGGGATTGGGAGGGAATGAGGGAGCAGGATACAGCTGGGATACAGACTTAATAAAATATAACTCATAAGAAAAAAATAAAAATTAAAAAATAAAAATAAAATAAAATAAAGAATTCTCTGTTTAGCCCTGTACCCCATTTTTAATTGGGTTACTTGATTTGTTGCTGTTTAAATTCTTGAGATCCTTATATATTCTGTATATTAGCCCTCTGTCATACATAGGGTTGGTGAAGATCCTTTCCCAATCTGTAGACTGTCGTTTTGTTCTGATGACAGTGTCCTTTCCTTTACAGAAGCTTTTCAGTTTCATGAGGTCCCATTTATTGATTGTTGATCTTAGAGCCTGTGCTGTTGGTGTTCTATTCAGGAAGTTGTCTTCTGTGCCAATGAGTTCAAGGCTCTTCCTCACTTTTTGTTCTAACAGGTTTGGTGTGTCTGGTTTTATATTGAGGTCTTTGATCCACTTGGACTTTAGTTTTGTGCAGGCTGATAAGTATGGATCTATTTGTATTTTTCTATATGTAGACATCCAGTTATTCCAGCTCCATTTATTGAAGATGCTATCTTTTTTACATTTTCCATTGTATGGTTTTGGCATCTTTGTCAAAACTCAGGTGTCCATAAGTGTGTGGATTTATTTCTGGGTCTTCTATTCAATTCCATTGATCCACCATTCTGTTTCTATGCCAGTACCATGCAATTTTTATTACTGTTGCTTTATATACAGCTTTAGATCAGGGATGGGGATACCTCTGGAGGATCTTTTATTGTAGAAGATTGTTTTAGTGATTCTAGGTTTGTTATTATTCTATATGAAGTTGAAAATTTTTCTTTCAAGGTCTGTAAAGAATTGTGTTGGTAATTGCATTGAATCTGTAAATTGCTTTTGGTAAGATGGCCATTTTTACTATGTTAATCTTGCTAAGCCATGAGCATGGGAGATCTTTGCATTTTCTGATATCTTCTTCTATTTTTTTCCTTTTGAGACTGAAAGTTGTTTTTTTTTTTTTTTTTTTTTTTTTCATTCAAGTCTTTGACTTGCTTAGTTAGAGTTATACCAAGGTACTTTATGTCCTTTGTGGCTATTGTGAAGGGTGTTGTTTCCCTAATTTCTTTCTCAGCCCTTTTGTATTTTGTATGCAGGAGGGCTACTGCTTTTTTTGAGTTGATTTCGTATCCAGCCACTTTGCTAAAAATGTTTATCAGCTGTAGATGTTCCCTGATAGAGTTTTTGGGGTCACTCATGTATCCTATCCTATCATCTGCAAATAGTGATATTTTGACTTTTTCCTTTCTGAACTTCATCCCCTTGAGCTCCTTTAATTGTCTTATTGCTCTAGCAAGGACTTCAAGTACTATGTTAAAGAGGCATGGAGAGAGTAGGGAGCCTTGCCCTGTCCCTGATTTCAGTGGGATTACTTTAAGTTTCTCTACGTTTAGTTTGATGTTGGCTATAGGCTTGCTGTATATTGCCTTTACTATGTAATTTATTTATTTTTTATTAATCACAGTTTATTCACTTTGTATACCAACTGTAGCCCCCTCCCTCGTCCCCTCCCAATTCCTTTCTCTGTCCCTCTTTTCTAGCCACGTCCCTCCCCAGTTCCACTGATAGAGGAGATCTCCCTCCCCTTCCATCTGATCCTAGTCTATCAGGTCTCATCAGGAGTGGCTGCATTGTCTTCCTCTGTGGCCTGGTAAGGCTTCTCCCCACACCCCTCAGGGGTAGGTGATCAAAGAGCAGGCCAATCAGATTATATCAGAGGCAGTCCCTCTTCCTATTACTATGTAACACACTTGGACACTAAACTGCCATGGGCTACATCTGTATAGGGTTTCCAGGTATCTCCATGAATGATGCTTGGTTGGAGTATCAGTCTCAGAAAAGACCCCTGTGGCCAGATTTTTTTCTTCTCTTCTTGTAGAGCACATGTCCCCTTCAGGTCTTTCTGTCTTCTCCTTCTTTCACAAGATTCCCTGCTATCTGCCCAAAGTTTGGCTATGAATCTCAGCATCTTCTTTGATACGCTGCTGGGTAGAGTCTTTCAGAGGCCCTCTGTGGTAGGCTCCTGTCCTGTTCTCTGTTTTTTCCTTCTTCTGATGTCCATTCCATTTGCCTTTCTGAATGAGGATTGAGCATATTACCCAGGCTCCTCTTCTTGATTAGCTTCTTTAGGTATCCAGATTATTAGAAATTCTAAAAGATATAATGGAAAGGCATCACATATTCACAAACTGAAAGACTTAGGATGCTCCAATGTCCATACTTTGAAAGAATCTTATAGATTCAAGGTAGCTCCTATCAATACCCAATAACAACTTTTACAGAAATAGATGATGCACTCATACAACTTATGTGAAATCAAAACGAATCACAGAGTCAAAGCAAATTTGAGGGGAAAAAAAGCAAAGCTAAAGCTGTCATGATCAATTCAAAATATGGACATGTAAGCATCCTGGCACATAACAATAATTCTAGCACCCAGTGAGTTACTGACATTAAAGTAAATGTATAGGTCAAAGGTACCAAACAGACAGCAGAGATTCCTACCTTTGACAAAGGTATCAAGAATAGATCTTTCACAAAGAACAATCTCTCAAACAAATGGCTCAAGAGAAACTGCATATCCAGTCAACTGAAATATGCTAAAGCTGAACTTATCTGTGCCTTCAGCTTCCTAACTCATCTGTCCTCTGTGCTTACAGCCTGTTTCCAATTTCATCTTCCTCAAGGACCTCATCCTGGTGAAACACTAAGGAAAGTATGCTTGTCTCTTCACACAATATGGCCAGAGTTGGTCTCAGAGAACATTAGCCCGCTAAGAATAGAAGGCTTGTGCAAATTCTTTTTATTTTATTTTATTTTATTAGTTATACTTTATTCACTTTGTATCCCCCCATAAGCCCCTCCCTCCTCCCCTCCCGATCCCACCCTCCCTCCCCCTTCTTCACGTATGCCCCTCCCCAAGTCCACTGATAGGGAAGGTCTTCCTCTCCTTCCTTCTGATCTTAGTCTATCAGATCACATCAGGAGTGGCTGCATTGTCATCTTCTGTGGCCTTGTAAGGCTGCTCCCCCCTCAGGGGGAGGTGATCAAAGAGCAGGCCAATCAGATTATGTCAGAGGTAGTCTCTCTTCCTATTACTATGTAACCCACTTGGACACTAAACTGCCATGGGCTACATCTGTGCAGGGGTTCTAGGTTATCTCCAAGCCTGGTACTTGTTTGAAGGATGGGTCTCTGGGAAGACCCCTGTGTTGAAATCTTCTAGTTCTGTTGCTCTCCTTGTGGAGTTCCTGTCCTCTCCAGATCTTATTATTTCCCATTTCTTCCATAAGATTCCATGCACTCTGCCCAACAGTTGGCCATAAGTCTTAGCGTCTGCTTTGATAGTCTGCAGGGCAGAGCCTTTCAGAGGCCCTCTGTGGCAGGTTCCTAGGTTGTTTTCTGTTTTCTTCTTCTTCTGATGTCTTTCCTCTTTGCCTTTCAGGATGAGGATTGAGGATTTTAGTCAGGGTCCTCTCTCTTGATTAGTTTCTTTAGATGTACAGATTTTAGTAGGTTTATCCTATGTTATATGTCTATATGAGTGAGTATATACTGTGTGTGTCTTTCTGCTTCTGGGACAGCTCACTCAGGATGATCCTTTCCAGGTCCCACTATTTACCTGCAAATTTCATAATTTCCTTATTTTTCATTGCTGAGTAATACTCCATTGTGTAGATGTGATAAAACTACCTACTGTTTTTTTCCACTAAGAGATTAAAAGCTTTGAGTGTGTTTCTGTTAAAAAAAAAAAAAAAAAAAAAAGCAAGGGACTCTCATTCTGAGGAGCAGCACAGCAGGATTGGCACAGTGACCAGCAATCAGAACTCGCGGCCATAAAACACAAGTGGTTGTATTTCTCAGGTGAGAGGATACCCCACGGTGGGGGATTCGATCAGCTTTAACTCACCCGGCTAAACCGCGGAAGAGATCCCCGTTCCGCCAGGCGCTTGGTCGCCAGCCCAGAGCTACCCGCCAGCGCGATCTGGTCATGGTCCCAGACTGAACTGTGGGCCCACAACACCATAGACTGGATTTCCCAGTGGAGAGATAACCCCACGGAGCAGGAAACAATTGGGACCGGCCCCAGGTTACCCAGACATCCCCTGGAAAAGACTCGGGTTCCGCGGGTGCCCCAGGAGCCAGCCCGGACCCAGAGCCGGGACACAGGTGCCTGCATGGAGCCCTGCCTGCGCGCGTGATTCGCCGCCTCAGATAGAACTGTGGGCACCAGGGCACCAGGGCACCAGACTGCGTGTCTCTGGCAGGAGGAAACCCCCAGCGGAGGGGGTCAACAGCTCTAATGCTTAGGACACCCAGCACCAAAACACTTCCTGGACTCACGCAGACTCTAGTGCAGGCAGAAGCGCTATGCTCTGCCGCCATTGTTGCGTTCCCCGGGGGCACTGGGAAACACAGCTGCATCCTCGGACCTGCAGGAGACGAAGAGCCATTACAGCAGCCTTCAGATACTGTGCCAGGGATCGGCCAGTTGTCCCTGGCTGGACTGCCAAAACTGTAGGAATCCCTGATCCTTCAGGGGGGCTGCACCCACAGCGTCTGGACCAGAGCGGTGCCTACAGCCGCCATCCCAGACAGAGACACACAGCTTCTGGTCCAGAGTGAGGCACCCAGCCTCCAGACCAGAGCAGTGCCCCCAGGCGCCAACTCAACCTAAGTGCACATTCTCCAGGTCCAGAGCAGAGCAATCAGCCTTTGGCCCAGGGACTTGCTGAGTGCACCTCCCACTTTCTCAGACAGAACTGTGCGCCCCAGGATAACAGACTGAGTTTCCCTGTTGGGAGAAAAACCCACAGCTAGGGAATCAGCAGTCTCTTCAAGAGGACTGTACATGGAAATTTAGTGAGCAGCAGCACACTAAATTTATAACAAGAAACCCAGCAGTGGGGCAGCTGTCTTGAGAAATTTTATGGGTAAGAGGAGATCCCCCCCTGTCTAACATAGACCACAGCTACTACTCAGGGCTATAAACCTGAGGTGAGCAGTGGCAACTCCAGAGAAACACTGGCCATACAGTGACCATAACCAAAAAGCAGAGAAGGACTCCTTCAGGAAAAATCATCTTCCGGCCAAGGGGATACTCCCTACCTCAGGACTCCAGGAAGCACAGAAACTAACAGCCAAAACCTAAATCAGCCCAATGGGTAGAGGTCAGCGTAAAGGCTCAACCAACAAAAGATAGAGCAATATGGCATCTCCAGAACCCAGCCGTCCAGGGGCGAACAGCCCTGAACAATGCAGCATAATAGAAAATCAAGAAGATGACCTTACATCTATGTTGATGAAGAGAATAATAGAGGAAACAGATAAAATACGTAAAGAATTAGAGGAAGATAAAACCAAACAGATCATGGCTATCCGTAAAGAAATGGAGGAAGATAAAGACAAGCAAATTAGGGCCATCCGTGAAGAAATACGGGAAGATGCAGCCAAACAGCTTGTGGCCTTCAGAGAAGAAGTAAATAAATCACTGAAAGAAATCAAAGAGACAGAGTTGAAGGAACTAAAAGAAAAAGAGGAAAATACAAGCAGACAGGTGAAGGAAGTAAACAAAACAACTCAAGACCTGAAGACAGAACTAGAAAAATTAAAGAAAACACAAATGGAGGAAATAATGGAGAGGAAAAATTTAGGGAAGAAAACAGGAACTACAGAGGTAAGCATAACCAACAGAATACAAGAAATGGAAGAAAGAATCTCAGGTGTAGAAGATACAATGGAAGAAATCGATGTATCTGTCAAAGAAAATGTTAAATCCAAAAAATTCCTGACACAGACCGTCCAAGAAATCCAAGACAATATGAAAAGACAAAACCTAAGAATAATAGGAATAGAGGAAAAAGAAGACTCCCTTCTCCAAGGCCCAGAAAATATTTTCAACAAAATCATTGAAGAAAATTTCCCCAAGTTAAAGGAGAAGCCAATAAGGATACATGAGGCCTACAGAACACCCAACAAATTTGACCAAAAAAGAAAATCCTCCCACCACATAATAATCAAAACAGTAAGTATACAGAACAAAGAAAAAATACTAAAAGCTGCAAGGGAAAAAGGCCAAGTAACATATAACGGCAAACCCATTAGAATAACACCTGACTTTTCAACAGAAACTATGAAAGCCAGAAGGGCCTGGACAGATATCATGCAGACCCTAAGAGAACACAGATGTCAACCCAGGCTACTATACCCTGCAAAACTCTCAGTCCTCATAGATGGAGAAAACAAGATATTCAATGACAAAAACAAATTTCAACAATACCTACACACAAATCCAGCATTACAGAAGACACTGGAAGGGAAAATACAACCCAAGAAAATTAGCTTCTGTCAAGAAAACACAGGAAATAATTAACCTTACTACAGCAAAACAAAAAGCAACCAAGCACACAACCTTATGACCACAGCCAACATCAAAATCAAAGGATCTAACAGCCACTGGTCATTAATCTCTCTCAACATCAATGGACTCAACTCTCCAGTAAAAAGACACAGATTAACAGAATGGATATGTAAACAAAACCCAGCAATCTGCTGCATACAAGAAACACACCTAAGACACAAAGATAGACATTACCTGAGGGTAAAAGGTTGGAAGATGACTTTCCAAGCAAATGGACCCAAGAAACAAGCAGGAGTAGCCATTCTAATATCTGATAAAATAGACTTTCAACCAAAATTAATAAAAAGAGATGAAGAAGGACACTTCATACTCATCAAGGGAAAATTCCACCAGGAAGACATCACAATCCTGAACATCTATGCCCCAAATACAAGAGCACCCACATTTGTAAAAGAAACATTGATAAAATTTAAACCACATATAGATCCCCACACATTAATAGTGGGAGACTTCAACACCCCACTCTCAACAAAGGACAGGTCAACAAAACAGAAATTAAACAAAGAAACAATATCTCTTTCAGAGGTCATGAATCAAATGGACCTCACAGACATCTACAGAACTTTACACCCAAACACAAAAGAATTTACCTTCTTCTCAGCACCTCATGGAACCTTCTCCAAAATAGACCATATAGTTGGTCACAAAGCAAGCCTCAACAGATACAAGAAGACTGAAATAATCCCTTGTATCCTGTCTGATCACCATGGAATAAAGCTGGACTTCAACAACAACAGAAATAGCAAAAAGCCTACACACTCATGGAAACTGAACAACTTGTTACTAAATGACAGCTGGGTCAGGGAAGAAATAAAGAAAGAAATTAAAGCCTTTCTAGAACTCAATGAAAATGAAGACACAACATACCCTAACTTGTGGGACACAATGAAAGCAGTGCTAAGAGGAAAGTTCATAGCACTAAGTGCCTTAAAGAAGAAATTCGAGACAGCTCATTCAAGCAACTTAATGGCCCACTTAAAAACCCTAGAAAAAGAAGAAGCAGACACACCAAAAAGGAGTAGATGGCTGGAAATAATCAAACTCAGGGCTGAAATCAATCAATTAGAAACAAATAAAACAATTCAAAGAATCAATGAAACCAAGAGCTGGTTCTTTGAGAAAATCAACAAGATCGACAAACCCTTAGCCAAGCTAACTAAAAGGCAGAGAGACACCACCCAAATCAACAAAATCAGAAATGAAAGGGGGGACATAACTACAGACACTGAGGAAATCCAAACAATCATTAGGACTTACTTCAAAAGTCTATATGCCACAAAATTTGAAAATCTAAATGAAATGGACAATTTTCTTGATCGATTTGACTCACCAAAGCTGAATCAGGACCAGGTAAATCAACTAAATAGTCCTATATCCCCCAAAGAAATAGAAGCAGTCATCAAAAGTCTCCCATCCAAAAAAAGCCCAGGACCAGATGGCTTCAGCGGAGCATTCTACCAGACCTTCAAAGAAGAGCTAACTCCAATTCTCTTCAAACTATTCCACAAAATAGAAACAGAAGGAACATTACCAAACTCATTTTATGAAGCCACAATCATCTTGGTACCTAAACCTCACAAAGACTCAACAAAGAAAGAGAATTTCAGGCCAATCTCCCTTATGAACATTGATGCAAAAATACTTAACAAAATACTTGCAAACCGGATCCAAGAACACATCAAAGATATTATCCATTATGACCAAGTAGGCTTCATCCCAGGTATGCAGGGGTGGTTCAATATACAGAAATCCATCAATGTGATCCACCATATTAACAAACTGAAAGAAAAAAACCGCATGATAATCTCCCTAGATGCTGAAAAAGCATTTGACAAAATCCAACATCCATTCATGTTTAAAGTACTGGAGAGATCAGGGATACAAGGCACATATCTAAACATAGTAAAGGCGACATACAGCAAGCCTATAGCCAACATCAAACTGAACGGAAAGAAACTTAAAGCAATCCCACTGAAATCAGGGACAAGACAAGGCTGCCCACTGTCTCCATATCTCTTCAACATAGTGCTGGAAGGTCTTGCTGAGCAATAAGACAGTCGAAGGAGATCAAGGGGATACAGATGGGAAAGGAAGAAGTCAAATTATCACTACTTGCAGATGATATGATAGTATATATGAGTGACCCCAAAAACTCTACCAGGAAACTCCTACAGCTGATAAACACCTTCAGCAAAATGGCTGGATATAAAATTAACTCAAAAAAATCAGTAGCACTCCTGTATACAAAAGACAAAAGGGCTGAGAAAGAAATTAGAGAAACAACACCATTCACAATAGCCACAAATGACATAAAGTACCTTGGCGTAACCCTAACCAAGCAAGTCAAAGACTTGTATGAAAAAAATTTCAAGTCTCTGAAGAAAGAATTAGAGGAAGATATGAGAAGATGGAAAGATCTCCCATGCTCATGGCTTGGCAGGATTAACATAGTAAAAATGGCCATCTTACCAAAAGCAATCTACAGATTTAATGCAATTCCCATCAAATTGCCAACACAATTCTTTACAGACCTGGAAAGAAAAATTCTCAACTTCGTATGGAATAACAAGAAACCGAGAATTGCTAAAACAATCCTCTACAATAAAAGATCTTCAGGAGGTATCTCCATCCCTGATCTCAAGCTGTACTATAGAGCAACAGTTATAAAAACTGCATGGTACTGGCATAGAAACAGAATGGTGGATCAATGGAATCAAACAGAAGACCCAGAAATAAACCCACACACTTACGGACACCTGATTTTTGACAAAGATGCCAAAACCATACAATGGAAAAAAGATAGCATCTTTAACAAATGGTGCTGGTCCAACTGGATGTCTACATGTAGAAAAATGAAAATAGATCCATACTTATCACCCTGCACAAAACTGAAGTCCAAGTGGATCAAAGACCTCAACATAAAACCAGACACATTAAATCGGCTAGAAAAAAAAGTGGGGAATACCCTAGAACTCATTGGTACAGGAGAAAACTTCCTGAACAGAACACCAACAGCACAGGCTCTAAGAGCAACAATCAATAAATGGGACCTCATGAAATTGAAAAGCTTCTGTAAAGCAAAGGACAC